>NC_041231.1:67204862-67240204 GCF_002837175.3 Physeter macrocephalus
AGCAAAGGATACCATAAACAAGACCAAAAGACAACCCTCAGAATGGGAGAAAATATTTGCAAATGAAGCAACTGACAAAGGATTAATATCCAAAATTTATAAACAACCCATGCAGCTCAATAACAAAAAAACAAACAACCCAATCCAAAAATGGGCAGAGAACTAAATAGACATTTCTCCAAAGAAGATATACAGATTGCCAACAGACACATGAAAGAATGCTCAACATCATTAATCATTAGAGAAATGCAAATGAAAACTACAATGAGATATCATCTCACACCGGTCAGATTGGCCATCATCAAAACTCTAGATACAGTAAATTCTGGAGATGGTGTGGAGAAAAGGGAACACTCTTGCACTGCTGGTGAGAATGTAAACTGATACAGCCACTATGGAGAACAGTATGGAGGTTACTTTAAAAAACTACAAATAGAACTACTATACGAACCAGCAATCCCACTACTGGGCATATACCCTGAGAAAACCATTATTCAAAAAGAGTCATGTACCAAAATGTTGATTGCAGCTCTATTTACAATAGCCAGGACATGGAAGCAACCTAAGGGTCCATCAACAGATGAATGGATAAAGAAGATGAACACATATATACGGAATCTAAGAAAAAAAAATGTCATAAAGAGATTAGTGGTAGGATGGGAATAAAACACAGACCTACTACAGCATGGACCTGAGGATATGGGGAGGGCGAAGGGTAAGCTGTGACGAAGTGAGAGAGTGGCATGGACATATATACACTGCCAAATGTAAAATAGATAGCTAGAGGGAAGCAGCCGCATAGCACAGGGAGATCAGCTCTGTGCTTTGTGACCACCTACAGGGGTAGGATAGGGAGGGTGCAGGGAGGGAGACGCAAGAGGGAAGAGATATGGGAACATATGTATATGTATAACTGATTCACTTTGTTGTAAAGCAGAAACTTACACACCATTGTAAAACAGTTATACTCCAATAAAGATGTTAAAAAAAAAAAAAAAGTTTACAGACAAAAAAAAAAAAAAAAAAGAAGAAGAAGACTGGAAAGAAAACCCGGAGGTGATTTATGGTCCTGTCTCCATCTTATAGTTTACAGCATATTCAACAAAATCACTTCCGTTGTGAGTCTGGGGTCATGGGTCACTTGTAAAATATCTGTCCTGTAGTAATCACAGTGCTGGCACAGGAATTAGAAACATAGTGTAGGGAATTCCCTGGTGGTCCAGTGGTTAGGACTCGGTGCTTTCACTGCTGTGCCCCAGGTTCAAACCCTGGTCTGGGAACTGAGATCTCGCAAACCACATGGCACAGTCAAAACAAAAAAACAAACAAAAAACATAGTGTATGTGAAAACATCTTGTATATCAGAAACTACTGTGCTAAATGTTTTCTCCAAGTCTACCAAGTGCAAGTGTGAAACAGGCTCAGTACTTAATAAATGTTGCTGCTTCACCAATCCCTGATATCTTAAATTGTCATGACATTGGCACAAGTTATCCTTATGTGAGATCATCATAACTCTCCATAGCTTTTAAAATAAAATTTGTATAAGCTCAATATAGAATACTAAAGAACAGATAAAAACATAGTAATAATTACATGAAATCATACCAAACCAATTATTTTACATATGATTTATCCTGGAATTGTTATAAAGAGTTCATAGGTTTCACCTAGCACTAAACTCTGCATTTTCCCATGTTTCTATATAACCTTCATAGTAACTAGAAAATATTCTAATGTCTTATGCCATATGATTAAACCATTTCCCTGTTAAACTAACTTTTATTGATTGATTATTATGTGTGAAACCCCAAGATAAATGCTTTATTTGTATTATCTTTAATCCTCATTAAAGTCTTATGAGATCAATATTATTATTATTTCCATTTTATGGATTGCAAAATTGAGGATCTGAAAAGTTATCTAAGATCTTATGTTATATAAGATTTCCTAAGATCACACAGGTAGAAAGTGACAGAGCTAGACTCCAAATTAATGTCAGTTTAGATTCAAATTGTTTCTAATTTTATTTTAAATATTTATTTAATAAATGCTTTTTCATGTAGTTCTTTATTCTTTTTCCTTGTAATAAATTTCTTTCTAGTATAAATTCCTGGAGGTGGTTTTACTGGCTCGAAAAATGTACATTACTTTGTATCTCTTGATGCATATTACTGTACTCAAATTACAATTTATTTTAATTCAAGATCCACTGAGCTTTTACTAGTCTTGATTTCATAATCTGTAAGTCAAGTATTTAATTCTCCTTTTCTAAGAGGAAACAGCAGAAGGAATACTGACATGTTTAAACTAATAAGAACACTATATACAATATTTAAACATTACTATACAAATTTCATGCATACATTCAATCAACAAATATTTTGCAAACATACTGTGTGCATGGCATCAATTTATAGCAAATGTCTTTATCCCTGGGCATTCTTAAATTGTAATATTCCTTTTTAGATTCCAATGTTTAACCATCTTATTTTATGAAACTTTCTTTCTACCCTTTTCTATTTCTTTCACTCTGATTAAAATTTTTCCTGGGTGGGAGGTGGAGTTAGAGAACAGCAGATAGTCTTTTCTAAAAGTAATTCCCATCTAATTAGAGGAATATTTCTCAATCTATTCTATGGAAAACTCGTTCCATGGAAAGTTCTGTGAAGAAAGGATTCATTGTCAAAGTTTTGGGACTCTGCAAAATGTACCCTCTTTTAGAGTCAATTGACAATTAGCATCTGAAAGCCCAAAGAAAGCCTTTAATAAATAGATATATTTCAGTTTATTTAATCCAGAGTTTCTCAAACATATTTGACCATAAAACTCATTTTCAAGAGCATCATCTGACACTAGTGCTACCGGCAAACGTTTACAGCAGCTGCAGCTACAGCCCATTGACTTTAAAAGCCAATTCTAGCATCTCCGTCCCTCCCACCCTCCCTATCCCACCCCTCTAGGTGGTCACGAAGCACCGAGCTGCAAGAGGGAAGAGATATGGGGACATATGTATATGTATAACTGATTCACTTTGTTATAAAGCAGAAACTGACACACCATTGTAAAGCAATTATGCTCTAATAAAGATGTTTAAAAAAAAAGCCAACTCTATTCCACTGTATAGCAGGAATTGCTGAGAAATCTGGGAACATTGATTCAATTATCCTAATTTCTTTGGGTCTTACTAACCTATAGGGCAAACCAGAGCACATTAATGGAAATAACTCAAATTTCACTCATGCACTGATTCTATTACATGAAGCAGGACCTGTTTGTGAAGTGTCCATATAAACACATGTGAGTTCACCTGTGTGTATGTGTGTGTATGTGCACACATGAATTTAATTTTGAGGGAGACAGAAGGGCAGTTTTTAGGAGGTATTTCACATGTATTCACAAATAAGCCCACTTCCACTGAGGTCCTGCTGCTAATAGAGTACTTGTGGTTACTGACACTGGCCCAGAGGGATCCAGAGTCTCTCCTGCCCAGGGTCACCTTCACAGGGCACCAACTCCCTTGTTATATATCTAGGAGTTGGGAAGAAATGCCTCCCTTGACTTTGGGAATTCTCTGTTAAAGTACATACTGAGCTTAATTATTTTAAGAGGTTTTAGTGAACTAGCTCTTACAGTTATAATTCTGTGCCTTGAATCACTACTTCCTCTGGCCACTAAAATTCTTAAGGGTCTGCTTGTAATAAACCGCTTCTTTACCTGGGATGAGTTCTCTCCCAGAAGCCTCCTCAGTCTTGCAAACCGTCTTCTGTCTGACCAATGGTTCTCCCAACGCTCTTGATGATGTCTAAAGTGGACGCATTTTATGATGTTTTTCAGGTGTTGAAATTTTCATTCATATAACCTTCTGTTGGACCACTCTGCTGCTTCTCTCAGTTTTCTGGCCATGAACGTAGCTGTGCACAAATTTTTGGCTGAAGCTGAGATCACAAGTCCAAAAATATGTGATAAAAATGGTGGTATCCCCTGTCCATAATAGGATGATTCACCTCCATCCAGATCAGGACTTTGTCCTTAAGGACTCCCAAGCTCATGATTACAAACTCCCTTTAAAACTGACTTTTGATTCTAGGCTAATCTGATTCTGGTTGAACCCTCTTGTATTCATCTGACATCCCTTGTTTCAGTTCTCTTTCACTTTGTATCTGAATTCTGTCTTTCCCTTCCTCAGATTGTGAACCCAGTCTGGAAAACTCAATACATTGATCTTCCAAATTTGGTTTTGAATTGCCCATTCTGGTTCACATACTGCCCAGTGGTCTAGGCTTCCTGCTTACCACATGGAAGGAAATCAGGTTGCTTACAAAGTCAATGGCTATATTTTCCATTTCCCTCTTCTTCAACAACTGTCTGCTAGTTTTATTTGCTGATCAGGTATTAGTCCTGAAAATCCCTGGCAATAGTGACTCTCTATTTGTCTTATTCTACTTTCTGTGTCTCTTAGCGTCTTTTCCTCTATGCTTCCCACCTGTGGTTGCTTCTTGTGGAGTGTCTCTAGTCTTCTTTTCTCCACAGTTCTCCAGTGGAAATCACTTTCATCCTTAATAATTCAGCTCTTGCTCTGTACAGAGGCTTTAAGATTCACGTCTTCATTTTTAACCTTTGTCCTTTGTTCCAGGACTTGAAAACTTACTCCCCTTTGAGTATCTCTACATGGATGCTTGGTGCCCAAAACCTAGCATGTCTAAAATCAACACTTCATGCTCCCTTCCACATGCCTCTCCTCAAGTGCTTTTGCTAATCATCCATTTCCAAGTCTTAAACTCTCAGACATTTTTGAATCTTCCCCTTTGACTCATCCTCCACATGCTGTCATTGACTTTACCTCTATTTCTTTTCCCCCATTTTTGTTCCTGCTAAAGCCATAGTTTACACTCTCTTGTCTCTCAGATTAAGTTTCTCCCTTATTTGGTCACCCTACCAACAGTCTTTTCTATACACAAGCCACTTTACATACTACTGTTGAACAATTTTCCTCAACTGCAGTACTTCTTCTTTGACTATAAAGTCCAAACCTGGCTCCTAATAATCTATACTATATACCAACATACTTTTCCAAATGTGTTTAGAAATCTTTGTATTTAAAGGCTACAATCCAAATGACTTCTTGCTGTGCTCCACATATGTACCAAGTTTTCAGCCTTGATGGCTTTACTTATGATGCTTCTCTGTATTGGAATGTCCCTTTTCCTTCCAGATCATGTTATCATGTCCAACATAATTTTCCCTATTATACTTATTATTTATATTACCATATTCCTTGTTATAATATTTCCTTATGTTTTTCTCCTCAAACACTACCCTTCAGTGAAGCTCTTCATAGGGCAACTATTCAGAAAAAACTTTTGCTTCAATTCACTTCACATAGTACTTTATGGAAACTTCCCTTTAGGTATCTATTTCTCCTACCTTTTATCATAATTATAAGTGTGGTTGTATATTTTCCCTTCTAGAGGTTATGTTATTTGAAGAAAGATTTCATAAAACTTATTTATCTTTGTTTTCTTCACTAAAGTTAATGCATTATTCAAGTTGTCCTGTATGCTAACTAGTAATTTTTAAAGATTTTTAAATAGATTGATATGGTAAAAAAGTGTCATGTTTCTGGTAAACTTACTATTTATTAATTAACAAAACTTGCAAGTTTTTGCTGTCACAAAGTTTCTGCTGTGGAGATTGAATTAATGTTGCCTTAAGGATAAAGCTTGACTTAACACATTCAATTATCTGAATTTGTTGGATGTGATTAAAGAATAAGTATTGACCCTGTCAAATTGTTTTACAAATTAAATTACTTTCATAAAGGCCAAAGAATATGAGGAACTGAAGAATAAGGTTTAGCAAAGATGATGCCAGATTCTTCTAAAGTACCTATGTAACTAAGTGAATTAAAGGATAGAGAGTCAAATACAGGACTCTGCTGAAACTCTGATGAGGAGAGTAGGAGCTGTAGCATCAATTATAAACACCCTATGGCCTAGCCAGAGAAAAAGTCCAGGAAAAAGAGAAACAAAACAAAACAAAAACTTGAGCTCTTCTTTTTCAGCTTGGGATTTAATACTGCATGCCTATAACCAACACTATGTAGAAATAGACTTAGAATAATACAAATTAAAAGGATATAATAACTAATATCTACTTAATGCTTGCTAAGTACTAGACACTGTTCTAAGTGTCTTGGATATATTCCTCATTTAATTCTTATGACTCTGTATATAGGTACCACTATTAAACTTTTTTCACATTGGAAGAAAACTAAAGCACAGACTAGTTAAGTAATTATTCAGAATCATACAAGATACCTTCTGAAAAGACTGAATTTTAATTCAGGCAATTGAGTTCCAAGGCATACAATCATTATACTATACTCTATAGTGCTTTACAGATAGAATGATCTTCCCCAACTTATCATCTGAGAGAATATGCAAGAAAATGAGCAACATTCATTCTGACCCATTTGTTTGTTGAACTAGTATCTGTTGAGCACTTCCATTGTACTAGGTACCATTATGGGCACTGGAATACAGTTAGGAGCAAGGTAGGGGAAGATCCTGCCTTGATAGAGACTTCACACAGACAAAAATTAAGTAAAATAATAAAAAGGCAATATAACTTTAGGGACATTAGTTCAAAGAAATAAAGAAGTAGAGAACATGTACAGATATGGAGGAAGGGGTCCTCTTTTAGTTAGTTTGGTCTGGAAAAGCATACTGGAGGAGGGGGTCATTTGACCAGGGAATGGAAGGAACCTGCCACATGAAGATGTGAGTGAGAGACATGTAAATGTCCTGTTATCAGAAGACAGTAAGCCCATGTACCTGAAGTTGAGTGAGCAATGAATAGAAAGGTAGGGAAGAGACAGATCACGTAATTTTTTTTGAAGACCAAGGTAATGAGTTTGAGTTTTATTCTAAGTATGATGGGATACTATTACAAAATTTGAATTGGAGAAGTGAACTGATCTGTTTCACATTGTAAAAGTTTCTTTGTGGCTACAATGTGGAAAATTAGCTGTAGAGATTGGGGATACAAAAATGGAAACAAAGAGACTATATAGGAACTTCTTTCAGTCTTCTAGTCTAGAGAAGATGGAAAAATTGTGGTGGACATGATGAGAGATGGTCAGATTCTGTATATATGTTGAAAGCAGAGTCAACAGTACTCTTTTTGACCCTTCCTCCCTCTCTTTTTGGAACTCCACTAATGCATAAATTGTTTCTCCTAATGATATCCCATAGGCTTTCTTCACTTTTTCATTCTTTTTTCTTTGTTTTCCTCTGATGGGATAATTTCAAGTGAACTGTCTTCAAGTTCACAGATTCTTTCTTCTGCTTTTGCAAGTCTACTATTATGCTCTCTATTATATTTTTCATTTTATTAAATGTATTCTTCAGCTCCAGAATTTCTGTTTGGTTATTTTTGATCATTTCTATCTCTCTGTTAAACTTCTTGTTTTGTTCATGTATGTTTTTCTTTAATTCATTTAATTGTCTTTCTGTGTTTTCTTGCAGCTCACTGAGATGCCTTAAAGCAACAATTTTGATGTCTTTTTCAGGCAAATTGCAGATTTGGGGTGTTAGTTCCTGGAAAATAATTGTGTTCCTCTGGTTTGCCATGTCTTCTTGGTTCTTCAGATTCCCTGAAGTCTTGTATTGCTACTCACTCATTTGCAGTAGTAGTCACCCCTTCCAGTCTTTACTGACAGGTTTCAGGAGAGAAATACATTCTGTCAGTCCTGCCAGGCTTTCTAAGGCTCACTCAGACCTTTCTCTCTGTATATGTCTGCTCTAAACTTCTTGCTCCCTCTTGTGAGGGAATTTTAAGTTTGTGTGCCTTCTTTGGATCCTGCAAAGCCAGGCTAGGTGCTGAGAACCCCCTGTGTGCTTTCTCTAGTGCTGAATGTTTTAATTAATCAGGGAAATGCAAATTAAAGCCCACAATAAATTAACACTTTGTTTTCACACCTGCTAACACAACATCCATTCTCATCCAATAGTCTCTGGCTCTGGGGTCTCTGTTTGGTCCACCAGGCCAACAAGGCCCTTCCACTCAAATTCCAGACTGAGGATCCCTCTACTCTTTTCCTTCAGACACTATTCATCCATTCACTTTCTTTCTCCAAGGACTGTTTTGTAATTTCTCATCTGCTGACGGTTTCCCATCCCTTCTTCCTGTGGGTTTTATTAGGAGGTAATTATTTTAATACAGCTATTTAATAAGACATCGAGCAAAAAACTCTGTGAGTTTTGTTTTGTCTTGTTTTAATTTTTAAAAATTTTTATTTTATGTTGGAGTATAGTTGATTAACAATGTGGTGTTAGTTTTGGGTGAACAGCAAAGCGACTCAGTTATACATATACATGTATCTATTCTTTTTCAAGTTATTTTCCCATTTAGGTTATTACAGCACACTGAGTAGAGTTCCTTGAGCTCTACAGCAGGTCCCTGTTGGTTATCTGTTTCAGATATAGCAGTGTGTATATTTCAGTGCCAACCTCCCAGTCTATCCCTCCCCTGTGACATTTTTTTTTAATCTATTTTTTTCTGGTCTCTTAAATTGCACATGTCTTTTTTTCTTTCTTTTTATAAAATATAAAATTTTATTCTAAATAAAGCATTAGCTTTCATTTAAAATGTTCCCATTTGTTAATTCCTACATGATTTAGAATTTCAGCTTTCAATTCTGATGGAGGATTTTATTAGGTTGACTCATATGGATTACCATTTTGTAAGTCAAAATGGTAATATCAGCAATTTCATAGGATTCAGCTTAGGTTGGTTGTTTCCAAGCTGTTCACTTTTGGGGTATTTTTGTTAATTTCTGGTTTACTGAATTTTGTTAGATAAATACCTTAAAAAGGTATTATTTTAGGTATAAAACAAGGTTTTAAAAATCATATGCAAGTATATAAAAACTTTTTAATAAATAGAACACAGTACTTTGTGTGTGTATGTGTGTGTTTGTGCACATGCATGTGTGTGAACTGTAGTTATGAAAATTCTTTATATCAGTGTCTGAAAAGTATGATATACTCTACAGATTCCTACCAGTAGAAAACTATTTTTGGCCTGTTGAGTGTTTAAAAAATAAAATTTGAACATCTATAGAGCAAGATGTGGACTCTCCATTTCAGCCACAATCTATACAATTTGTTATTGTCTTATGACTAATCTAATCCACACACTTATACTATCTGCCAAGATCCTGTAAGCACTTGAGTTTTATTCTGTAGTTTATACCTTTTCTCTGGTGATTGTAACTTTTCTGTGTTTTTGTCTTGTTAGATAGTTCTTCCATTATTCTTTCAAGCCACTAAAACAACTAACCTCTTTTTCTATTCCTGTACAAAATTTTATAATTCAGATATCATGCTTCTTTGGTTTCCTAAAGACCTTCTTATGCTCTAATTGCATCCTTTTGAGAGCCTACATTTCTTTTTTGTTCAAGCTTTCTTCTGTCTTTTCATTCATTTTGCCTCAATGGGAACAACCTGTTCTTATTATTCAGCTTAGCCTCTTTCTCTGTTTCTACTGAGTCTTTTAAAAATGGATCTCTTTGCCTTCTCATGAGTTTAGGTTACCTCCACATCCTCATAAAACAGGATGTTCGGGTTTCTTAGGAATGGGAAACCCCTGAGAGACACCACAGTCCCTTCCCTGTGAGGCAGTGGATAAAGTCAGATGACAATATCAGGACCCTTTACACTGAATCATGTGGTGAAGACTGTGTGGTGTTTTAGTCTTAATTAAATACTCTTGGGGAGGAGTATCTTCTTCTAACCACATGGAATATTGTGTAGCCCATTAGGGGCAACCGTTTCCTGGGCCATTGGCACCAAGAGGACTGCACAGCCTCCTCCAGGACTTGATTTCACAAGAGAGAAGGCACAGCCCTCTCCTCATCCAACTGATGTCAGGCAAGCAGTGTAATTTCTTGGTCTTCACTCCAAGCTCTGCTACCTCCACAAATAATAAAAGCCAAGTTTTGGTAGCAAAGTGATTTCCTCAAGACTCATTTAATAGGGTTATTTTATTTATTGAGATGTCCAGCAAGGAGCTGGCAAAAAAAGGGTGGTGGGCCAGGGATGTGAATTCAAATTATCTCTTTTCCTGATGGCCAACCTATCTTTTTCAATCAGGTTCACCCATTTCTTTCTAGCCCTCTAAGGATGAATATCCTCTAGCATCCCCCAGCCTTCTTTCATCTTGTACATTGTCACTGGAGAATCCTGGTACTTCCCATCCCATCATCACTTATACTCTAAAGAATCCCCAAACTATTATCTCTAATTCCAATCTCCTTTCTAAACTCTAGCCCCATATTTCTAACTACACTTTAGGAATCTTCTCCTGGAGGTGAATTCATCAATTTTCCCATTTCTATGACTGCCATCAATAATGGACTCCCTTGTTCTTTATCAGGCACTATTATAAGATATTCCTAATGGGAATCTTTCTCTCCAGATTTTCTGTTTATAGCACATTCATCAACCTGCTGTTTGTTTTCAAATTGTCCCATTCCCAGAATTTTCCTTCAAAAATAGAGTGGGATTCCTATTGTAAAACTTAACCCTTCAATGGCTATGTTTCCATAGCATAGAGCATCTGGTCCTAGAAATCCATCCCTAATCTACATTTAACAGTTCATCTCCAGTCACTCCTCTAACACAGACATCTCATGCACTAGCTATGCCATGACATTCACCCTTCTCCCAAACATACAATGTACTTTTACACCCTCATGCACAGGCTCTTGCATCTGCATTTACTTACTCATTATGCTCTTCTATCCTTTTCTACTTATTCTCCATATTCTTTAAGACTGAGCTCCGATACCACAGCTTCTTTGAAATCTTCTCTGATTTTGCTGAAAATTACCCTTTCTTCTGTCATCTCAAAGCATTTTGAGATAGTATATTGTGTATCAGAGTTGTTTTAATGTATTTGTTTCTCTGGATAAATCATAAGTTCTAGAAAAGCTAGATTTCATCTTTTATCACTAATGTAGTGAGTTATTAAATAAATGTTTTGTTCAATGAATTATGAACCACACTATTCTGAGTGTTTGGACTTCTCTGATTATGGGGGGAGAGAAACAAATTACTTTAATCAAAATAAGGAAATACTGACTGACATAATCAAATCAAGAAAAGATGAAAGAGTTTATTCCTTCCTTCCTCTTTCCTCTGTGTGGGAATTTTCTCAAGTTGGCTATCCTCATGGGCCTGGTATCTTACCACAAACACCACTACAATCATAGTCTCATGTCATAAAGAAATGGAGCCGTTTTCCTCAAGCTCTCATTAGAAAATGCAAGTGGAGAACTCCAAGTGACCCAGTTTTGATACATACACAAACCAGAGACCAGAGGGCAGGGGACTGTGATTAGCCTCTTCCAACAAAATCACAGGATAGAAGGTGAAAGAAACAGTTCCTCCAAATAGCCTGCATTTCTAACATGAGAAAGAATAGAGGTTCCCTTCCATTACACTTCATTATGTGTAGATATCAAATACCCAGTAATTGGTCCAAAAAGTGAGTATTAGCCCTTCTCAACAACACTGATTTTAATGTGCTTGAGTTTTCTGTAGCCTAAGGATTTTATGCTTTTGAAATATAAAAACATTTAATTTACATTTTTTGCCTCTTGAATAGACTAACTCTGGAGTCAGAGAACAAATAAAACTTTCAGTTTTGCTATTACTCCAATGCTATGGTGAAGAGAGATGGATATTTCATGAACATAAACTTTTTTTCTCAACTCTTCTTAGAAGAACATTGCTAAAGCTATTAAAAATTAATCTCTATGGAGAAATAACCAGTTTCTTAGTGTAACAGAACTTTAGAGGTATGTTAATGTCTCAGATTTCAATTAAATAACCAAGCAAAAATCAAGATTCCTGATTGAATGTACATGCATTATTGATTACACCTGCATCTGTTTTTTAATCAAATATTCTAAGAGAATCACAGAGCACTTCAAATACTGATTGGCTCATAATTAATGCTTCTACATGTGGCATCAAATATAACCTCAATTTTAAAATGTACAAATTATGTATTTGAAATTTCAAAGTACTCATAGCTAGCTAAATGTTATCTTGTCTACCAAAGATTGGAACAGAGAATCTAAAAAGTTAACTTTTGTTTTACTTTGGAATGCATGTGCTTAGTTTGGAAAAAGAGTTATCTCCTAAATTTTCTTGATTAAGCAAATATTAAATTTTGCCTTGTTTTGCCTGAGTGTGCAGAGTCTGGAGAATCATGCATCTCTCTGGCATTGACTAAGTGTCTATGTAATAGAATTGCATTTAGCTTCATGAAGCAGAAAAACAACTTTAAGGGTTTAACCAAAAATGTGTATGTATTTGAGTTTTCCAAGCAACAAGAAATATGGAAGATAGACTGATCAGGGCTTACTCCAAGGTGCTGAGACCCAGGTTTCTATTCCCACTTTTAGTATGCAGCTTTTGTGTGCATGATTCCAGAATAACCTACTTAACCTTCAGAAAGAAGAAGGTAGTGATAAAAATAAAGTCATGACACCTATCTCAAAGATGTAAAACTTTCCAGAAATCCTCAACAGATGTCTGCTTATATTTCATTAGCTAAAATTTAACATACTTCCCATTAGCTGCAAAGATGGCTTTAAAATATCATTTTTGCCTGGACACATACAGTCAGGGTTCTCTTAATTTTAAGAAAAAGGAGGGGGGGGTTCCAAGATTGTGGAGGAGTAGGAGGATGTGGAGTTCATCTCTCTCCACAGATGCATCAGGAATACATCTACAGATGCAACAGTTCTCACAGAGCACCAGCTAAACACCAGCAGAAGACCTTGGACACTGGAAAGGACTATAAAAATCCCCACAAAACTGGATAGGATGAAAGAAAGAAGGGAGAAAGAGGAGGAGAGGAAATGTGACAGGACCTGCACCCCAGGGGAGGGAGGAGCTAAAGCAGAAGAGAGATTCCCACATCCAGGGAAGCCCCTTCACCAAAGAGGAAATCAGTTGAGATAGAAGGGAAACATCTGAGGCTGGTGGAGGAGGGTGAAGCGATTGATCTGTGGCAGACTGGACAGAGTGAAAACTACACAGGTGGTCTGAACTCTGGCCCTACATGCCCTAGATGGGGACTTGTATCCACCGGTGTGCATGGGGGCTGGGAGCTAGAGTGTGGGGATTAGAGAGCAAACCCATGGTGAGGACTGCTTTGGCTGCAGGGAGTTGGCCTAAGGGGCAGCAGTGAGGAAATCCACAACATGGAATGCTTATGGAGGAAAACCAGACTACCATGGAAGCTGGGCGCTACTGCTGAGTCACACCTAGGGGGTGGAGCCACCATTGTAGCCTCTCTCTTCCCACACGTGGGTGCCTGCTGCTGGGCACTAGAAAAGACTCCCACTAGGGCCATATCTCTTGAACCCATGGTCACTGGCTTCCCTGCACACCTGGTGCCACTGGGGGTCCCTCAATCCAAGCAGCCGTACCACCTCTGCACCCTAAGCTCACTGGGGCAGACTCAAGCACTCCAGGGCAGCCTTGGGAGCAGACTCCTGTGGGTGACCCACACACAGAGGTGGGGATAAAACCACAGCTGAGCCCCAGGGGCAGGGTGACTAAGGAAGAGGATCAAAAATCTTTCCATCAGTTGCACAAGCTGCAGATTAAATCCCAGTGATCAGCTAGGTCTACCCTGTGTCTATAGAATATCTGAATGGGCAATGAGTGTTCCCACAAATGAAAACAGTCTAGCTCTGGCAGCTGTGGACTCTGGGGACAATCACATACAGGAGTGGGGCTAGATCAGAGTCTGATCTGACCCCACCAGGCACACAGGGTGTCCAGAGACCAGGCTAGAAGTATTGGAAGGCCTCCTGGGGAGGCAGAGGTGGGCCACGGGTCACAGCAGGGGCGAGGACACTGACAGCTGAAACCCAAGAAAACATTATTATTACTATTATTTTTAAAATGTTTTGATTCATTCTGTTGTTTTTTTTTTCTTTTTCTTTATTTTTGTTATTGCTGTTTTCTTTTTAAGTTTTGTTTTTATTTAGTCTTTTGGGATTTTTTTGACATAATTTTTATCTTTCCATATTTCTATTTTTACGTCGCTTTTCTGTTGTTCTGTGGTTTTTTTTTTCTTTTTTTCCCTTTTAATCCTTTTTATCTGTTTTGTTTTCTTTGCTTTATTCTTCATTTGGCACTCTGCTTTGGTTTGGTTTTGGGGTTTTTTGTTTTTGTTTTTGTTTTTTTGCAGTACATTGGCCTCTCACTGTTGTGGCCTCTCTCATTGCGGAGCACAGGCTCTGGACGTGCAGGCTCAGTGGCCATGGCTCATGGGCCCAGCCACTCTGTGGCATGTGGGATATTCCCAGACCAGGGCACGAACCCATATCCCCTGCATCGGCAGGTGGATCCTCAACCACTGCACCACCAGGGAAGCCCTGGTTTTTGTTACTGATTTTTTATTTCGTTTTTAGATTCCTTTTTTGTCTGGTTGTTCTCTTGTTTTTTGTTTCCTTTAGTTCTGTTTCTGTTTCTTTTGTGTGTGTGTGTGTGTCTGTGTGTTTCTTTGTTTTTGTTCTTGTTGGTTTGATTTTGCTTTTACCATTTGTCTGTCTAGGGTTTTGCTTGTCTTTTTTATTTTTTTTTTCTTTAATCGCCTTTATTGCCATAATGAGCAGCATGCATTGTCTTGGTTCCCTGACCAGAAGTCCAGCCTGAGTCTCTGGGGTGGGAACACTGAGTCCAGGATGCTGGACTACCAGAGAATTCCAAGGAATATTAATCAGTGAGAGCTCTCATGGAGGCCTCCAGCCGAATCCAAGACCCAGCTCCACCCAAATGCCTGCAGCTCCCAGGGCTAGACGCCTCATGCCAAACAACAAGCAAGACAGGAACACAAACCCACCCATCAGCAGACAGGTTGCTTAAAGACGTACTAAGCTCAGAGACACCCCAAAATATACCACCTGACATGGCCCTGCCCATCAGAGGGAAGAGAATCAGCTCCACCCACCAGAACGCAGGCACCAGTCCCTCCCACCAGGAAGCCTACACAAGCCACTAGTCCAGCCTCATCCACTGGGGGCAGACACCAGAAGCAAGAGGAATTACGACCTTGCAGACAGCAGAAAGGAGAACTCAAATACAGTAAGTTAAACAAAATGAGAAGACAGAAAAATATCTTGCAGATGAAGGAGCAGGGTAAAAAGCGATAAGACCAAATAAATGAAGAGGAAATAGACAATCTACCTGAAAAAGAATTCAGAGTAATGATACTGAAGATGATCCAATAGCTCGGAAATAGAATGGAAGCATGGATTGAGAAAATGCAAGAAATGTTTAACAAGGACCCAGAAGAACAAACAATCAGTGATGAACAACACAATAACTGAAATTAAAAATACACTAAAAGGAATAAATAGCAGAATAACTGAGGCAGAAGAACGGATAAGTGACCTGGAAGATAGAATAGTGGAAATAACTGCCACAGAGCAGAATAAAACAAAAAGAATGAAAACAAAGAGGACAGTTTCAGAGACCTCTGGGACAACATTAAGCACACCAATATTTACATTATAGGGGTCCCAGAAGAGTAAGAGAAAGAGAAAGGGTCTGAAAAAACATTTGAAGAGATTAGAGTCGAAAACCTCCCTAACATGGGAAAGGAAATAATCAAGTCCAGGAAGTGGAGATAGTCCCATACAGGATAAAGCCTAGGAGAAACATGCCAAAATATACATTAATCAAATGAACAAAAATTAAATGCAAAGAAAAAATATTAAAAGCAGCAAGGGAAAAGCAACAAATACCATACAAGGGAATCTCCATAAGGATAATAGCTGACTTTTCAGCAGCAACTCTGCAGGCCAGAAGGGACTGGTAGGATATATTTAAAGTGATGAAAGAGAAAAACCTACAACCAAGATTAGTCTACACAGCAAGGATCTCATTCAGATTTGACAGAGAAAGCAAAAACTTTACAGAAAAGCAAAAGTTAAGAGAATTCAGCAACACCAAACCAGCTTTACAAAAAATGCTAAAGGAACTTCTCTAGGAAGGAAACACAAGAGAAGGAAAAGACCTACAAAAACAAAACCAAGACAATTAAGAATATTATAATAGGAAGACACATATTGCTAATTACCTTAAATGTAAATGGATTAAGTGCTACAACCAAAAGACACAGACTAGCTGAATGGATACAAAAACAAAATCCATATATATGCTGCCTACAAGACACCCAGGGACACATACAGAGTGAAAGTGAGGGGATGGAAAACAGATATTCCATGTAAATGGAAATCAAGAGAAAGCTGGAGTAGCAATACTCATATCAGAAAAAATAGACTTTAAAATAAAGACTATTACAAGAAACAAGGAAGGACACTACATAATTATAAAGGGACCAATCCATGAGGAAGACATAACAATTGTAAATATTTTTGCACCCAACATAGGAGCACCTCAATACATAAGGCAAATGCTAACAGCAATAAAATGAGAAATAGACAATAACACAATAATAGCGGGGGACTTTAACATCCCACTTACACCATTGGACAGATCATACAGACAGAAAATTAATAAGGAAACACTAGGCTTAAATGACATTAGACCTGATGGACTTAATTGATATCTTCAGGACATTCCATCCAAAAGCAGCAGAATACACTTTCTTCTCAAGTGCACAAGGAAACTTACACCTAAGCAGCTGGAGAAAGAAGAAGAAGAAAAAGAAGAAGAACAACAACAATAAAACCCAAAGTTAGTAGAAGAAAAGGTAAAAATCAGAGCAGAAATAAATGAAAACGAAATAAAAAAAAAATAGCAAATATCAATAAAACTAAAAGCTGGTTCTTTGAGAAGGTAAGCAAAATTGATAAACCATTAGCCAGACTCAACAAGAAAAAAAGCAAAAGGACTCAAATCAATAAAATAAGAAATGAAAAAAGAGAAGACAACTCACACTGCAAAAATACAGAGGATAAGGAGACAACTACAAGCAATTGTATGCCAATAAAATAGACAACCTGGAAGAAATGGACAAATTCTTAAAAAGTACAACCTTCCGAGACTGTACGACGAATTACCTTAAATGTAAATGGATTAAGTGCTACAACCAAAAGACACAGACTAGCTGAATGGATACAAAAACAAAATCCATATATATGCTGCCTACAAGACACCCAGGGACACATACAGAGTGAAAGTGAGGGGATGGAAAACAGATATTCCATGTAAATGGAAATCAAGAGAAAGCTGGAGTAGCAATACTCATATCAGAAAAAATAGACTTTAAAATAAAGACTATTACAAGAAACAAGGAAGGACACTACATAATTATAAAGGGACCAATCCATGAGGAAGACATAACAATTGTAAATATTTTTGCACCCAACATAGGAGCACCTCAATACATAAGGCAAATGCTAACAGCAATAAAATGAGAAATAGACAATAACACAATAATAGCGGGGGACTTTAACATCCCACTTACACCATTGGACAGATCATACAGACAGAAAATTAATAAGGAAACACTAGGCTTAAATGACATTAGACCTGATGGACTTAATTGATATCTTCAGGACATTCCATCCAAAAGCAGCAGAATACACTTTCTTCTCAAGTGCACAAGGAACATTCTCCAGGACAGATCATATCTTGGGTCACAAATCAAGCCTCAGTAAATTTAAGAAAATTGAAATCATATCAAGCATCATTTCCAACAACAATACTATGAGATTAGATAACAACTACAGGAAAAAAAACTGTAAAAATTACAAACACATGGAGGTTAAACAATATGCTACTACATAACAGAGAGATCACTAAGAAATCGAAGAGGAAATCAAAAAATACCTAGAAACAAATGACAATGAAAATATAACAACCCAAAACCTATGGGATGCATCAAAAGCAGTTCTAAGAGGGAAGTTTATAGCAATAAAATCCTACCTTAAGAAACAAGAAAAATCTCAAATAAACAACCTAAACTTACACCTAAGCAGCTGGAGAAAGAAGAAGAAGAAAAAGAAGAAGAACAACAACAATAAAACCCAAAGTTAGTAGAAGAAAAGGTAAAAATCAGAGCAGAAATAAATGAAAACGAAATAAAAAAAAAATAGCAAATATCAATAAAACTAAAAGCTGGTTCTTTGAGAAGGTAAGCAAAATTGATAAACCATTAGCCAGACTCAACAAGAAAAAAAGCAAAAGGACTCAAATCAATAAAATAAGAAATGAAAAAAGAGAAGACAACTCACACTGCAAAAATACAGAGGATAAGGAGACAACTACAAGCAATTGTATGCCAATAAAATAGACAACCTGGAAGAAATGGACAAATTCTTAAAAAGTACAACCTTCCAAGACTGAACCACGAAGAAATAGAAAATATGAACAGATCAATTGCAAGCACTGAAATTAAAACTGTGATTAAAAATCTTCCAACAAACAAAAGCCCAGGGCCAGATAGCTTCATGGGTGAATTCTATCAAACATTTAGAGAAGAGGTAATACCTATACTTTTCAAACCTTCCAAAAATTGCAGAGAGATGAACACTCCCAAACTCATTCTACGAGGTCACCATCACCCTCATAACAAAACCTGACAAAAAAAGAAAATTACAAACCAATATTAATGATGAATAAAGATGCAAAAATCCTCAACAAAATACTAGCAAACTGACTGCAACAACACATTAAAAGGATCACACACAATGATCAAGTGGGATTTATCCCAGGGATGCAAGGATTCTTCAATATATGCAAATCAATCAATGTGATACACCATATTAGCAAATTCAATAATAAAAATGATATGATCATCTCAATAGATGCAGAAAAAGCTTTCAACAAAATTCAACATGGATTTATGATAAAAGCTCTGCAGAAAGTGGGCATAGAGGGAACCTACCTCAACATAATAAAGGTCACATATGACAAACCCGCAGCAAACATTATTTTCAATGGTGAAAAACTGAAAGCATTTCCTCTAAGATCAGGAAGAAGACAAGGGTGTCTACTGTCACCACTATTATTTGACATAGATTTGGAAGTCCTAGCCACGGCAATCAGAGAAGAAAAAGAAATAGAATAAAATTGGAAAAGAAGAAGTAAAACTGTCACTGTTTGCAGATGACATGATACTATACATAGAAAATCCTAAAGATGCCACCAGAAAACTAATAGAGCTAATCAATGAATTTAGTAAAATCACAGGATACAAAATTAATACACAGAAATCTCTTGCATTCCTATACACTAACAACAAAAAATCAGAATGAGAAATTAAGGAAACAATCCCATACACCACAGCAACAAAAAGAATAAAATACCTAGGAATAAACCTACCTAACAGGCAAAAACCTGTATGCAGAGAACTAGAAGACACTAATGAAAGAAATCAAAATGACACAAACAGATGGAAAGATATACCATGTTCTTGGATTGGAAAAATCAACATTGTGAAAATGACCTTACTACTGAAAGTAATCTACAGATTCAATGCAATCCCTATCAAATTACCAATAACATTTCATGTTCTTGGATTGGAAGAATCAACATTGTGAAAATGACCTTACTACTGAAAGTAATCTACAGATTCAATGCAATCCCTATCAAATTACCAATAACATTTTTTACAGAACTAGAACAAAAAGTTTACAATTTGTATGGAAACACAAAAGACCCAGAATAGCCAATGCAATCTTGAGAAAGAAAAATGGAGCCGGAGTAATCAGGCTACCCAACTTCAGACTATACTACAAAGCTGCAGTAATCAAGACAGTATGGTACTGGCACAAAAACAGACATATAGATCAACAGAACAGGGTAGAAAGCCCAGAGATAAACCCATGCACCTATGATGACCTTATCTTTGACAAAGGAGGCAAGAATATACAATTGAGAAATGACAGCCTCTTCAGTAAGTGGTGCTGGGAAAATTGGACAGCTACATGTAAATGAATAAAATTAGAACACTTCCTAACACCATACACAAAAATAAACTCAAAATGGATTAAAGACCTAAATGTAAGACCAGACACTATAAAACTCTCAGAGGAAAACACAGGAAGAACACTTTATGACATAAATCACAGCAAGATCCTTTTTGACCCACCTCCTGGATTAATGGAAATAAAAACAAAAATAAACAAATGAGATCAAATTAACCTTAAAAGCTTTTTCACAGCAAAGGAAACCATAAACAAGATGAAAAGATGACCCTCAGAATGGGAGAAAATATTTGCAAACAAAACAACTGATAAAGGATTAATCTCCAAAATATACAAGCAGCTCATGCAGCTTAATATAAAATAAAACCCCAATCCAAAAATGGGCAGAAGACCTAAATAGACATTTCTCTAAAGAAGACATACAGATGACCAACAAACACATGAAAAGATGCTCAACATCACTTATTATTAGAGAAATGCAAATCAAAACCACAATGAGGTATCACCTCACACCAAGCAGATTGGCCATCATCAAAAAATCTACAAACAATAAAAGCTGGAGAGGGTATGGAGAAAAGGGAATCCTCTTGCACTGTTGGTGAGAATATAAATTGATACAGCCACTGTGGAGAACGTTATGGAAGTTCCTTGAAAAACTAAAAATAGAACTACCATATGACCCAACAACCCCACTCCTGGGCATATACCCTGAGGAAACCATAATTCAAAAGGACACATGTACCTCAGTGTTCATTGCCACACTATTTACAATAGCCAGGACATGGAAACAACCTAAATGTCCAATGACAGATGAATGGATAAAGAAGATGTGGTACATATATACAATGGAATATTACTCAGCCATATAAAGGAATGAAATTCAGTCATTTGTAGATATGTTGATGGACCTTGAGTCTGTCATACAGAGTGAAGTAAGCCAGAAAGATAAAAACAAATATCATATATTAATGCACATATGTGGAATCTAGAAAAATGGTACAGAAGAACCTATTTGCAGGGCAGGAATAGAGAGTAGACATAGAGAATTGACATGTAGACACAGGGTGGGAAGGGGATGGTGGGAGGAATTGGGAGATTAGGATTAAGATATATACACTTCCATGTGTATAATTGATAGCTAGCGGGACATGCTATAAAGCAGAGGAAGCTCAGCTTGGTGCTCTGTGACAACCTGGAGGGGTGGGATGGAGGGTGGGAGGGAGGTTCAAGAGGGAGGGGATATATGTATACATACAGCTGATTCACTTTGTTGTACAGCAGTAAATAACACAACAGTGTAAAGCAATTATACTCCGATAAAAAAAAAGAAAAAGGAAGGGCAGTGAGAGTGAATAATGACAAAACTCTCAGTGTCCAAACAGGCTACTATGGGTTAGTGATTGTGTTAATCACCAGACAAAGGGAACTGAAGGAAAAGATTAAAACCTACCAAAGCTTTGTGGTTATTATCATTTTTCAAGAAATCCACAGGGGTCATATTTCTCTAATAGAGGTAAAAATATGATCAAGTACAACTCAGTCAAAATTTTGTTTCTGTCAGAAGTAGTCAGACACACATGTATCTTCAAGAAACCTACAGTGAATATGAGTTTGGCTCCATCTCTTTCCATTGGTCTGGGCAAGTTCCTTAACTTCCCATTGTCTGTCTCCTTATCTGTAAAATGAGAACGATACCTGCCCATTGTATTGTAGAAGTAAAGTACGTGATATATGTAAAACACCTAACTTGGCAGCAATAATTATTGAGTATTAGACAACCATAATTCGTTGAAAAGAGCTAACATTGCACCTCAGAGTTAACATCTTGGAGATATATATTGGTGTCGCAATATCACAAGAACCTAGTTTCTTACCACTATGTGTACCAGTGACAGCCCAATTACTTTATCAAATCTAACCTACTTAAGAGGGATTCCCAAAACACCAACAGAGGCAATACCATGCACTTTTTAAAGCTGATATTGGTGGAAATGTTAGTAAATGCATTCCCCTGCTGAGATGTGGAATCTTTTGAGTCCCTCAGCAGCTTGAAAGATTCTCTGAATCTCCTTTAACATGTAGCAAAATTCCTGACAAAAGAACTTTATAGTAAAGAAAGTTAACTAATTATGTAATTATTCACTTTACTATCAGCATTTTAATTGTTTTCTTAACAGTTTCAACCAAACCCTCATGACAAATTCACATCATACAACTCTCAAAGAATCTGACTTTTTTCTTGTAATGTTACAATTTAAATTTTTTTACCCCTTTATTTTGCTAAGCATTTAAAATTTTCATATTGTCTATGTTCCTTATATCTGGGTGTTCAAATTCAAAGATGCTTCTATCCTGGTAACGTTATTCTGTCAGTTTTATACTAAAATCCAGTCTCATATTGCCTATTCAATGATGTACAATGTATTTTCTCTTTTGAAACATTTTAGGATTCATTTCTTAAAATATAATTATTATAGCAGAGATTTTAAATATAATGAATGCATTTACTTGCATAATTGTTTTCTTACTGAGTAAAAGTTTGATTTAAAAATCAAGGCTATATTTTTCATTGTTTTATTTTTATCAAAACATAAGTACAAAATAATATAAAATACACAGAGACAGAAATAATGATGATACAATGATCACCTGAGTATCCACTATTGATTTTAAGGAAATAAAGAACAGCATTAACTTCAAAGTCATTACAATTAACTTTTGTGGCACATCCTGATTCCATTTGAATCCCATTCTCTCTCAGATGGAATAATCATCATGAAATTCTGTGTCTACTATTTCCTTCATTTTCTTTATATTTTATTTGTACTTGTTCCTAGTTATTTACTTGTACTGTATAATGTGTAATATGTGTATTGTATTATTCAAATACAAATAAATATCTGTAATATGTTTAGTTTGTATATAGTCTTCTGCAACTTGTCCCTTTGTTCTGCACTATGCACTTCATCTATGCTGTTGCAAGTGGCTATAATTCATTCATTTCAAAGGGGATAAAGTTTCCATTGTCTGATTTTTTTTACCTTTGTTGGACATTTGGTTTATTTCCTGTGTTTTTTGCTTTTACAAATAGTGCTTCCATGAATATTTTTTTGTATATGTGCCCAATGCACGTGTGAAGGAATTTCTCTATGATAGAGCTTTTCAAGAGTCATGCCATTTAGATTATAAATTGTGCTACAAAATATTGGTTGACTTCATTCTGAGGTTCCCTAGGGAAGTCTAGGTTGGCTGGCATCCCTGGGCAGGTTTCTTCAAACACTAGCTGCCTCCCTCTCATTCTCCTTAGATGGTGGCCAGAGCCCTCAGATGCTCTGTGCTTCATCACAATGTCCTCTGTCACCTGGATACTGAATATAAAAGCTGACTGCAGAGTGAGCCATTGTCTTATAGATAAGGGGCCCTGGAAGTTGCTTGGAGTTCAGTTCCAAGTGGCCAAGGAGCACAGCTTATAGATTAGATGAGACTGGTGAAGATTTGGGAGTCAGGGATTCCAGGTGGTGTCCTTGAGTCCCCGTCTTCAAATATATCAGATAATCCTGTTCATTTATGGCTGATGTGCCCTTTTACTAACATAAAGGCTTGTTACAATTGGCTTCCTGAAATTGGGGCTTCTGCATTATTTTGAAATAGTTGATGTATTAGTAAGAGTTCTCTAGAAAAACAAAACTAATACTATATATATGATTTATTGTAAGGAATTATCTCACACAATTCCTTGGAGGCTGAGAAGTTTCAAGATCTGCAGTCAGCAACCTGGAGACACAGGAGAGCTGGTGGTGTAGTCTCAGTTCAATTTGAAGGCCTGAAAACCAGGAGAATTATTGTACAAGTTCCAGGCTAAAAGCTGGTACACTCAAGACCCAAGAAGAGATGATGTTTCAGGTCAAGTCTGAAGGGCAGGAAAAGACTGATGTCCCAGCTCAAAGCAGTCAGGTAAGTGGAATTCTCTCTTACTCAGGGAAGGGTCACCCTTTTTGTTCTATTCAGGCCTTCAGCTAATTGAATGGGGTCCAATCCAGTTACGAAGGGCAATCTGCTTTCCTCAGTCTCAGATTCAAATGTTAATCTCATCCAAAAAACATCATCACAGACATTCCCATAATAATGTTTGACCTACTATCTGGGTACCTTATGGCCCGGCCAAGTGAACACACAAAATTAATCATTACAGTTGATATGAAAAAGATCAACCAAATTAAAATTATGTTCACATTATTGCCAGAATGTGCAACTTTACCACTGGAACAAAAGGAAGATGCATTTTTTACTGTAAACATAGTTTCAACTGGTGTACATGTTTATTGGTTTGAGAAGCTAATTTTAACTCGTATTACATATCAGCATGAACAAAGTTCTTTGTTGATGCTGATTTTTGACAATGTGAAGAATTCATTATGCAAGAAGCAGGATCAAGAATTGCACAGAGCAACTGCAAGTACAGGGTGGATAAAGTTACATTCATGGAAATGAATTCAAAGTTGCCATAAATATTCTGAAAACACATGATTTGGAAGTTTTAGATAAATTTAATATTAAATTTATTTGAAAATACTTTATATTTTACTTTTAAAATATTGATTATAAGCAAAAAAGGAGAATCTAATAAACTTTTAAAATCAAAATCTCATTATAAACACTCTCAGGATCTCTAAACTTTACATTACTATAGACCAAATGTATATTTTCATTGTAAATATGTCATAATTTGAAACATGTTTGGAAGGAATGCTCTGATTGTATATTTAGGAATAAAAATTCTACTTTAGATGGCATGAGCATAATCTTTAGTAGAAAATGGCTAATTATTTTCCAACTTACACCCCAAGTAGCAAAGCACAAGTGTTCTTGTTCCTAATCTTTGCCAACACTTGACATTTTCATAGTTTTTAATGTTGGTAATCAAGCAGATATGCTTTTTAGTTTGTAGTTCTTTAGTTACCAAGGAGTTTAATAATATTCCATGTTTATCTACCACAGCTGCTTCTTGTATGTAGTATCCAACCAAATATTTTGCCCACTTTAATTGTTTATCTTTTTCTTATTGATTTATAGGAGTTCTTTGTTTATCCCAGATAACAATCCTCGTAAATTATTTGCATTGTAACCCTCTTCTCCCAGTACATTGGTTGACTTATTCTCTTTCGGGTATTTTAACGAGCAAAAGTCTTAAAATATTAATTTATCAATCATTTTCATTTTGGTTTATATCTTTATATCTTGCTTAAGATATTTTTCCTCTAATGAATTTTTATTCTCCTATATGCCTTCTAAAAGTTTTATAATTTGCTTTCCCATTTAGTTTTAGTCCATCATTAATTTATTTTGGAGAAGTAGGTGGGGATCAATTTTTTTTTTATCTGATATAAATATTTTCATGACTGATCTGTAGTATAGTTCTGTCATAAGCCAAGTTTCTATATATTTAGAGCACTGTTTTGAGACTCCACAGTCTGTCTAATTTACAACTTTCTGTATCTCTGCACACATACACTTCAGTCCTCATTAACATAGTATTAAAAATTTTAAGTATGCTAGGCTTTTAATTTCAAACTCATTGAATCTGTAGGAAGGACTGAGATCTTTCAGCATTGGTTTCGAATGTGTGAAGGTGCTGTATCTCTCCATTATTGGCCTTCTTGAATGTCTTTTAGTGAAGTTTTTTTCATGAAGGTCTTGAAAAAAATTTTAATTCATTCCTAGTTTATATTTTCAAGGTAATGTAAATAGTATGCTTTTATGATTATATTTTCTACCTATGTGTTGTTAAGGTAGAAAAATTCAGTTACTTTTTGTAGAATGTATTCAGCAAACTTGTTATACTCTCCCATAGGTGCTGAAAATTCTGTAGATTCTTTGGGGTATTTTGTATGGAAAATCATATCATTCAAAATAATGAGTGTTATTATTTCCTCCCAAACCATATGTTTTTTGTTTCAATTACTGCTTGTATAGAGATGGCCAGAATCTCTGATTTCATTTTGTATTTTTTTTCTGCTTACCCTCCTTCATGATGCCTTGTTTCCTGGTGTGTGTGTGTGTGAGAGAGAGAGAGAGAGAGGGAGGGAAGGAGGGGGAGAGAGAGAGAGGGATTTGTGATGATTAAGTTATATTTTGGGGAAACTTATTATGTAAAACACTTGGAGGCCTATGTGAATATGAGTTACTTGTGGAAGTAAAGGTCTGTATTTGTTCCTACCACGCACCTGGGGTTACTACAGAATTTTTTCTAGTATTATTATTTTTTTAATTTATTGAAGTATAGTTGATTTACAATGTCATTTTAGTTTCAGGTGGACAGCAAAGTGATTCAGTTATATATACATATATACTTTTTCAGATTATTTTCCAATATATGTTATTACAAGATATTGAATATAGTTCCCAGTGGTATACAGTAAATCCTTGTTCTTTATCTATTTTACATACAGTGGTGTGTATCTGTTAATCCATACTCCTAATTTATCCCTCCCTCCTTCAGGTTTTTAATTTGAGATATTTTCAGTACACCAAGCTAAGATGAATTTGGACTACAAACCTGCCTGAGGACCATTTAATGAATATTCTAAATGTTTGTGCACTTCCACTCATGATGGACAATTTTCCTGGTGGCCTGCCAGAGTGGGCTGTTTCATTCTATTTCACTCTAACTTGCAGAGACTAGCCCTGTTCCATGGAGGGATCCCAGCTTTTTGGGAAAAGTTTCTTACTAGACCTGACATCTCCAGCAGCTGGGCACTGTCTTTTCTCCCTCAAACCCCTAAGGTCAACACCATCCTCAAGAAAACACCAATATCTTGGATGTCTATTTTCATTTAGCTTTGCCCTTTCTGTGTTTCTTACTAAATTTCCAGCTCATTGATACATTAGAGATATTTTTAAATACCCTGCATTTTTAGGTGTTGTTTTTCATGGGGGGACTGAGGATTTGTCAGGCAGGTGGCCAGAAGCAGAGGATAAATATTCTCAGTGCCATTCTGATTTCCCCTTTCTCACACATATTTATTTCAGTTTTAAAATAACAGTCCTGGTCTCTAGGAGAAATTCGTCTGTACTTCAAGCACATAAATTAACGGAATTGGCTGCTCTTGTCAGAACAATGAGTTAAGTTAAAGAAGCTGTGGTGGTAGCAGAAGTCTGAGATGGCCTCCATGGTCCCCAGCCCCTAATGTCCACACTATGTATTATCCTCTTTCCTTGGGTGAGGACAGGACTATGAATAGAATGCATTTCACTCCCATGATTAGATCACACCATACAACAAAGGCCAGGAGACGTTTGCAGCTGTAAAAGAATTTGAGTTAAATCAAAATGGAGATCATCCTGGATGGGCTTGAGCTAATCAGGTGATCCCTTAAAAGGGAGAAGGTCCTTCTTGAAACAAGTAATTCAGAACATGAATTACTGCCCTGTTTGTCTCAGAAGAGCAAACTGCCACAGAGTAAAGAGAGCCACATGGCAAGGGCCTGAGAGCACCCTCTGGGTATGGAGAGTAATCCCTGGTACCCATGTACAGTAAAGCCAATCTTCTGACACCAGGCTGTGGTGAAGGAAAGTACAGCATTTATTGCAGGGCACCAAGCAAAGAGAATAGGCAGCTCAAGTTCAAAAGACCCAAACTCCCCAAGGGCTTTCAGGAAAGGAGTTTTAAAGGCAGAGTGAGGGAGGGGCTGCAGGGTATGTGATCTGCTTGTGTTCAATTCTCAAATTGATTGGCATCAAGGTGAAATTTCCAGCATCATCCACCTTCTGATTTCAACTGGTCTTGGGCTTACATGCTTGTGATCAGCAGTTTTCATCTGGTGGGTCTCTGCTTCCTATAAAAACAACTCAGGAATCCTGTGTGTCAGACCTTTATCTACATATTTCAGGGAACTGGGAATTTGGTGATTCTGCTATGCAGCAGATTTATAGTCTAAATTGTTACAAGTTGCTGGCCCAACAGCTATTCTTTGGAGCCAGTCTTTTGAGACTCAGGGGAGGCCTAAGAGACTTAAGCCAAAGCCTCTTTCTACAAAAGACAGGGACATGTGGGCTTGTATATGGTTTCAGTAGCCAGCCGGTAAGACAGTGGGACCTCAGTCATGAAATGATTTCTGCCAGAGCCTGAGGAAGCCTGTAGGTGGAACTTTGCCTAGTCAAGTCTCCAAAATGAGGATGAAGCCAGCTGATACCTTGACTCAGTCTCAGGACACACTGAGCAGAGGACCAGCAGAAATGCATAGAAACAGTGATGTAATACAATTGTATTGTTTCAAGCTAAGTGTGTGGTGATTTGTTAAACAGCATTAGAGACCTAAAACAGTAGCCATCACATCTAATGCAAGTCATGTCAATATTCACCACTTTTTTATTGTCCTCTCACATAAATATTCCTTGGCACTAATATTAAAATCATAGAACAAAATCTTTCCAGGTTCACTTTTTCATCAGAAGAATAGGGTTGATTTGGGGGAAAACCAGCATTCCCTTTTGTAAATTTAGACAAAGTCTTCAGGTTAGCACAATATCTTAGAGAAAGCTTATTTTGCTTTATTTCTGGGGCATTCTTAACATTTAAAAATATGGAACACATGTTATATAGAAAACAGTATAGTTTTAAAATAAAAATAGTATAAAAATTAAGAGAAATTATTTTTAAAGCCTATAAAAATTAGTTAAGGTAAAATTATGATGATGCTGGTTTATAACATCACTGTGTCTTAGGCGCACAGTCAAGGGAACACCATAGTGACTCATTCAGTACAATAAAGAAGCACCCAGTTTCCTCCTTATAAAATACCATTATTTTATTTTATTTTCATTTTTTTAAATCTTATTGAAGTATAGTTGATTTACAATGTTGTGTTAATTTCTTCTGTACAGCAAAGTGACTTAGTTATACATGTATGTATATATATATATATATATATATATTCTTTTTCTTTTTCATATTCTTTTCCATTATGGTTTGTCACAGGATATTGAATATAGCAATATTGTGCCATACAGTAGGACCTTGTTGTTTATCCATTCTATAAATAAAGTTTGCATCTGCTAATCCCAAACTCCCATTCCTTCCCTTTAAAATACCATTATTTTAAAACTCAGTGTAGAAAGCCTCAAAACTTGCAAAATGGTGTGGTGCAATTCTGTTTTCCTCCTAGTTGACAGGAAAATGTGCAGGTAAATTACAATAGTTGTGCTTTAATGAAGAGAATTTTTTTTGACCATTATGAACCAGCAACACATGTTATCAAAAATAGGGTCTTACAACTTGGACATCTTGCAGAACTGTGCCACCACAAGACCTATTCCTCACTGGTTCCACTTCATCAGAGGGATGTGAGAAGTTGCTCTATGGTGGGGGGGGGGGATCTTTGATTCCAACTAGAAGCCAAACTCCAACCAGATCGACAAAGTTTAGCATCACAATGTCTGACCAAATGAAGCAGCAGAAATATGTCTTAAGCCACCTGATCACGTGTTAGCTCTCAAACATTTGTTAATACATAACTCCAAATCTCTGTCCATTACTTTAAGAAAAGTAGTGTGTTAGAACCATAACAGAATGACCTCCCCATGAAGAAGCATTTATTTCTACCATCCCATAGAGTTGTACATGTCATAAAAGGTCTGGGCCTCCAGTGCTGAGCTGAGAAAAGAAAAATGACTGTAACTGTCTTTGCAAAATAGAAGTCAGAGCCCAGAACATCAACAATGATGTGAGAAAAAAGCTGACCACTTGCTCTTTCTACTGAAAATACAGGCAAGTGTTTGCAGTGCCTCTTGTCATCAAATTGCTGTATTTGCCCATTAAGAACAAACAAAACAAAACAGAAGCAAACAAAATAAAATCAGTATTCACTGAGAAATCAACTATGATGGAATAGGAACTTTTCAAACAACTGATCAAAGCTACCAAGTGTTGGTTTGTTGGCTAATGTCAGTATCACTCTGATCAGAGACCTCGCTAATTCCTCTGAGCCTGACGGAATAAAATGAGAAGGTAGCTGCGAACTCTCACCCCACCCCACCCCTGCCCAGACACTCCAGTTCTTTTCTGGGCACTCACTCCCTCACCTCTACTCTGCCACTCGTGCTTTAAGCCAAGGAGACTTTTGCTGCTTGCTTGCACACCAGCCCAATCCCCTGGTTCTCTTAAGTACAGCAATTAGCAAACAAGACATAGCTCTGGTTGCTATCAAAACATTGGAAACATTAGACATAATCTCTGCTCAAAGATCTCACCGCCAGTAGCAGACAAACATGACTTTCCTGATAATAGCTCCAGACCCTAAGTAACTGACTAGATCCACCCTAATCCAACTTCTTTGTCAGTTTCATTGTCTTGACCCTGAGCCAGCAGCTTGATTCCTGTTTTTAGAACCAGGACCTATTATTTATACTTTGCATCTCCAGCATTTGATCCCTGTTATCCAGCCAACTTCTGTTGCTCTTATTCTGAGTTTCCTGGGTTATTTCCAGTAGGAACATACAACTCCAGGTCTGGTGTTTGGTCACCATGTGGGACATTCTATCCTCCCTTCCTTCTCGTTAAAGGGAAAATTTAGAGATGCATATCTTTAAGCATCCCCCTAAGCATCTCCCTGAAGATTTCCCTAGAGATGTTGTCCTGTTAGTGGAGACTGAGCAAAGTCTATAGCACACCCTCTACATTCAGAGATGCTGGTTACACTGTATGGGGCTAAACCCAGAGAAGAATGTGAGCTTAGGGCTGGACAGAGCAGAACATGAATCCCAACACTGCTACTTCCAAGCTGTATCATGTTGGGGAAATCACTTAATATCTCTGAACTTCAATTTTCTTATTTATAGAAAGAAAAAAAATCTTATTTGCAGGATTGTGAGTAATAGGACAGGATTATGCAAAATAGTCACTCCTCAAATTGTGACTGAATGGTATAGAATGAGAAATAAAATGAAATCCAGCTATAAGCACAATACTGGTTTTCCTATATGCCTGAAAAAAATGGCTTAAAGGGCAGCAAAATGCTAAAAAACAGGTACAACCAAAGATACACATGCAAATTATGTTTGTTCCCTAGCAAGATAAAACAACACAGAGGCTATCTGGAAAATCTGAAAATAGTCCTGAAATCCCTCTGTGCAGACAATAGATATCTTACATACAAGTGTGTTTCATAGTTCCTAGGATATACATATCCTATAGTTCATATTCTATTCATAAGACAGTTCCTAGGATCAGCATTCAGAACATATTTACCCTTGTTTTACCAAAAGTTTCATCAAGCTTACCTTTCTAATTTCCCAATTCATAACATATTCGAAATAACAAATTAAGTGGGAATAAAGAGTCTGGATGGAAAGAAACTGACAATTATATTATCTGAGAATTCATTCCTGAGGGTTCAGTACAGCAGATATTTTTTATGAGTTTTGTGTTGAAAAACAAATCTTTGCCTTGCATTTTGTAAATTGTATGGTGATATATACATATATATCACTATATAAAAAAGAGGGAAAAACATATTTATACGTATGATGTGTCATGATTATTGTTTTACCTTGGAATTCTAAATATTAAACCACACCTAGAGCAAAGAATGAAGACATGTCAACAACTTTTAAAACAAGAGGACTAATGTAAATGATGTGACATTTTGCTTTCTTTCTGACCAAAAAATATATGTTTTTCAGAGTCTGTTTGAGCCAAACGGAACAGTGTATTAAGTAAGGTCTCCTTTTCAATGTCACTCGGGAGTTTTCTCCAACACAGGAGATCAGACTTTATTTTCCTACAAATCTTTATAAACAAAGCAATTTAAAACATCTACTTGGGATGGATAAGAGTAGATTACTACAAAACAGAATATCAATATTTATTTTTATATAAGGTGGTAATATGCCAGGGATTACTCAAAACATAGAAATTAGCCAAATTTCTTGGTTTGGATAGCCTCAAACCAAGAAAAAGTAATGACCTGCACTTAGGATGAACTTTCTTTTCAAACTTCCCAATATCATATCAGGCCTTTCTAACCAAGATATTGTCTAATTTCAGGTTTTAGATTTAAATCTTTAATCCATTTTGTGTATGATGAGGTAGTTCATTATTTTACACATGGATACTCAATTCTCCCAACACCATCTATTGATGAGACTATTGTTTCCTCATTGTGTATTCTTGGCACCCTTGTCAAAGATCAGTTGACCATATATGCATGGATTTATTTCTGGGATATTTATTTTCTTCCATTGGCCTGTATGAGTGTCTTTATGCCAGTATCATACTTTTGTGTTTTCTCCATAGTTTTTAGTAACAATCAGTGGGAGAGATACATTGTGATGAATTGACTTCCTCTTTGCTTAACAGAAGTCTCAGGTCAAAGATGTAAGTTTAAAAAAAAGAAATCACAAAGACACTGGAGGAAAATGTTGAGGGATATATTTTGTAAAAACAAGAGAAACCATTATTAAGTGATGGTGAAAGCTTGATGCCATAAAGAAAAGATAATTTGACTCCATGAAACTTAAAATATCCACATGACAAAAATAATACACACAAAATGAAGAGGGAAAAATAAATTGGCCAAAAATATTTGTCAAACATACTAAATATGTTATGTCATTAATCTTTAAAGAAATCTTATAAATTAATGTGTAAAAACAACAACCCAACAAAAGTCAAGAGCAGAAAGTTCATAGGAGGAAGACGTTTTAAGAATGTATAAAGTTATCCAACCTCATTCATTGAAAATTAAGGAAATGTAAAGTAAGACAAAATATATCTTTTTTCTTCTGTCAGAGAAGCAAATAGAAAAGTTGTGGTTATGTACTAGGTCAGCAGGAGTTTGGGTAAATGGCTTCTCATATATTCTTTTTTATTAGAGTAGAATTTTTTTACAATATTGTGTTAGTTTCTACTGTACAATGAAGTGAAGTTGAGCTCCCCGCGTTATACAACAGGCTCTCATAAGTTATCTATTTCATGCATATTAGTGTATATATATCAATCCCAATCTCCCAATTCATCCCAACTCCCTGCCCCCGCATTTCCCCCTTGGTGTCCATATGTTGATTTGCTAGGGTTGTGTCTCTATTTCTGCCTTGCAACCTGGTTCATCTGTACCATTGTTTAGACTCCACATATATGCATTAATACAATATTTATTTTTTGCTTTCTGACTTACCTCACTCTGTATGATAGTCTCTAGGTCCATCCACATCTCTACAAATGACCCACTTTTTTTCCTTTAAGTGGCTGAGTAATATTCCATTGTATATATGTACCACATCTTCTTTATCGATTCATCTGTTGATGGACATTTAATTGCTTCCATGATCTGGCTGTTGTAATAGTGCTGCAATGAACATTGGGGAGCATGTGTCTTTTTGAATTATGGTTTTTTCTGGGTATGTGCCTAGGAGTGGGATTCCTGGGTCATAGGATAATTCTACTTTCAGTTTTTTAAGGAACCTCCATACTGTGCTCCTTAGTGGCTGCACCAATTTATGTTCCCACCAACAGTGCAAGAGGGTTCCCTTTTCTCCACACCCTCTCCTGCATTTATTGTTTATAGATATTTTGATGATGGCCATTCTGACCTGTGTGATGTGATACCTCATTGTGGTTTTGATTTGCATTTCTCTAATAATTAGTGATGTTGAGCATCTTTTCATGTATTTGTTGGCCATCTGTACGTCTTCTTTAGAGAAATGTCTATTTAGGTTTTCTGCCCATTTTTGGATTGGGTTGTTTGGTTTTTGTTTATTTATTTATTTAGCGATCTTTAGGGAATTTTCTTCTTTTATTTATTTTTTATACAGCAGTTTCTTATTAGTCACCCATTTTATACACATCTGGGTATACATGTCAATCCCAATCTCCCATTCATCACACCACCACCCCCACGCCCCGCCGCTTTCCCACTTTGGTGTCCATATGTTTGTTCTCTACATCTGTGTCTCAATTTTGGCCCTTCAAACTGGTTCATCTGTACCATTTTTCTAGGTTCCACATGTATGTGTTAATATACAATATTTGTTTTTCTTTTTCTGACTTACTTCACTCTGTATGACAGTCTCTAGATGCATCCACGTCTCTACAAATGACCCAATTTCATTCCTTTTTATGGCTGAGTAATATTCCATTGTATATATGTACCACATCTTCTTTATTCATTCATCTGTTGATGGGCATTTAGGTTGCTTCCATTACCTGACTATTGTAAATAGTGCTGCAATGAACATTAGGGTGCAGGTGTCTTTTTGAATTATGTTTTTCTCTGGGTATATGCCCAGTAGTGGGATTGCTGGGTCATATGGTAATTCCATTTTTAGTTTTTTAAGGAAACCCCATACTCTTCTCCATAGTGACTGCATCAATTTACATTCCCACCAACAGTGCAACAGGGTTCCCTTTTCTCCTCACCCTCTCCTTCATTTGCTCTTTGCAGATTTTCTGATGATGCCCATTCTAACTGTTATGAGATGATACCTCATTGTAGTTTTGATTTGCATTTCTCTAATAATTAGTGATGTTGGCAGCTTTTCATGTGCTTCTTGGCCATCTGAATGTCTTCTTTGGAGAAAAGTCTATTTAGGTCTTCTGTCTATTTTTGGATTGGGTTGTTTGGTTTTTTAATATTGAGCTGCATGAGCTGTTTATATATTTTGGAGATTAATCCTTTGTCCATTGAGTCATTTGCAAATATTTTCTCCCATTCTGAGGGCTGTCTTTTTGTGTTGTTTATGGTTTACTTTGCTGTGCAAAAGCTTTTAAGTTTCCTTAGGTCCCATTTGTTTATTTTTGTTTTTATATCCATTACTCTAGGAGGTGGATCAAAAAGGATCTTGCTGTGATTTATGTCAAAGAGTGTTCTTTCTATGTTTACCTGTAAGAGTTTTTGAGTTTAGTTTTGTGTATGGTATTAGAGAGTGTTCTAATTTTATTCTTTTACATGTAGCTGTCCAGTTTTGCCAGCACCACTTACTGAAGAGACTGTCTTTTCTCCATTGTATAACCTTGCCTCCTTTGTCATAGATTAGTTGACCTTGGTGCATGGGTTTATCTCTGGGCTTTCTATCCTGTTCCATTGATATAAACTTCTGTTTTTGTGCCAGTACCATATTGTCTTGATTACTTTAGCTTTGTGGTATAATCTGAAGTCAGGGAGTCTGATTCCTCCAGCTCCGTTTTTTTCCCCTCAAGACTGTTTTGGCTATTTGGGGGTCTTTTGTGTCTGCATACAAATTTTAAGTTTTTTTGTTCTAGTTCTGTAAAAAATGCCTTTGGTAATTTGATAGGGATTGCATTGAATCTGTAGATTGCTTTGGGTAGTATAGTCATTTTCACAATATTGATTCTTCC
>NC_041231.1:67241262-67241911 GCF_002837175.3 Physeter macrocephalus
TCTAAGAATTTGTCCATTTCTTCCAGGTTGTCCATTTTATTGACATAGAGTTGGTTGTAGTAGTCTCTTAGGATGCTTTGTATTTCTGCGGTGTCTGCTGTAACTTCTCCATTTTCATTTCTAATTTTATTGATTTGAGTCCTCTCCCTCTTTTTCTTGATGAGTCTGCCTAATAATGTTTTATCAATTTTGTTTATCTTCTCAAAGAACCAACTTTGAGTTTTATTGATCTTTGCTATTGTTTTTTTTGTTTCTATTTCATTTATTTTTGCTCTGATCTTTATGATTTCTCTCCTTCTGCTAACTTTGGGTGTTGTTTATTCTTCTTTCTCTATTTCTTTTAGGTGTATGGTTAGATTGTTTATTTTGTGATTTTTCTTGTTTCTTGAGGTAGGCTTGTATAGCTATAAACTTCCCTCTTAGAACTGCTTTTGCTGCATCCCATAGGTTTTGGATTGTTGTGTTTTCATTGTCATTTGTCTCTAGGTATTTTTTGAGCTCCTCTTTGATTTCTTCAGTGATCTCTTGGTTATTTAGTAGTGTATTATTTAGGCTTCATGTGTTTGTGTTTTTTCCAGTTTTTTTTTGTAATTGATTTCAATTTCATAGCATTGTGGTCAGAAAAGATGCTTGATATGATTTCAATTTT
>NC_041231.1:67242411-67266178 GCF_002837175.3 Physeter macrocephalus
GTGACAGTTTTACTTCTTCTTTTCCAATTTGTATTTCTTTTATTTCTTTCTCTTCTATGATTGCCGTGGCTAGGACTTCCAAATCTATGTTGAATAATATTGGTGAGAGTGGACATCCTTGTCTTGTTCCTGATCTTAGAGGAAATGCTTTCAGTTTTTCACCATTGAGAATGATGTTTGCTGTGCATTTGTCATATATGGCCTTTATTATGTTGAATTAGGTTCCCTCTATGCCCACTTTCTTGAGAGTTTTTATCATAAATGGGTGTTGAATTTTGTCAAAACCTTTTTCTGCATCTATTGAGATGATCATATGGTTTTTATTCTTAAATTTGTTAATATGATGTATCACATTAATTGATTTGCGTATATTGAAGGATCCTCGCATCCCTACCTAGGATAAATCCCACTTGATCATGGTGTATTATCCTTTTAATGTGTTGTTGGATTCTGTTTGCTAGTATTCTGTTGAGGATTTTTGCATCTATATTCATCAGTGATATTGGTCTGTAATTTTCTTTCTTTGTAGTATCTTTGTCTGGTTTTCATATCAGGGTGATGGTTGCCTCATAGAATGAGTTTCGGAGTGTTCCTTTTCTGCAATTTTTTGGAAGAGTTTGAGAAGGATGGGTTTTATCTCTTCTCTAAATGTTTGATAGAATTCACCAGTGTAGCCATCTGGTCCTTGACTTTTGTTTGTTGGAAGATTTGTAATCACAGTTTCAATTTCATTACTTGTGATTAGTCTGTTCTTATTTTCTATTTCTTCCTGGTTCAGTCTTGGAAGGTTATACCTTTCTAAGAATTTTCCATTTCTTCCATGTTGTCCATTTTATTGGCATAGAGTTGCTTGTAGTAGTCTTTCAGGATGCTTTGTATTTCTGTGGTGTCTGTTGCAACTTCTCCTTTTTCATTTCTAATTTTATTGATTTGAGTCCTCTCCCTCTTTTTCTTGATGAGTCTGGCTAATGGTTTATCAATTCTTTTTATGTTCTCAAAGAACCACCTTTTAGTTTTATTGATCTTTGCTATTGATTTCTTTGTTTCTATTTCATTTATTTTTGCTCTGATCTTTATGATTTCTCTCCTTCTGCTAACTTTGTGTTTTGTTTGTTCTTCTTTCTCTGGTTCCTTTAGGTGTAAGGTTAGACTGAGATTTTTCTTGTTTCTTGAGGTAGGCTTGTATAGCTATAAACTTCTGTCTTAGAACTGCTTTTGCTGCATCCCATAGGTTTTGGCTCGTCGTGTTTTCATTGTCATTTGTCTCTAGGTAATTTTTTATTTCCTCTTTGATTTCTTCAGTGATCTCTTGGTTATTTAGTAACATATTAGTTTTTTTTTTGTAATTGATTTCAATTTCATAGCATTGTGGTCAGAAAAGATGCTTGATATGATTTCAATTTTCTTAAATTTACTGAGGCTTGATTTGTGACCCAAGATGTGATCTATCTTGGAGAATGTTCCATGTGCACTTAAGAAGAATGTGTAATCTGTGGTTTTCAGATGGAATATCCTATAAATATCAATTAAATCTATCTCGTTATTGTAGCATATAAAGCTTGTGTTTCCTTATTAATTTTCTGTCTGGATGAAATGTCCATTGGCGCAAGTGAGATGTTAAAATCCCCCTCTATTATTGTGTTACTGTCGATTCCCTCTTTTATGGCTGTTAACATTTGCCTTATGTATTGAGGCACTCCTATGTTGGGTGCATATATATTTATAACTGTTATATCGTCTTCTTGGATTGATCCCTTGATCATTATGTAGTATCCTTCCTTGTTTTTTTAATGCTCTTTATTTTAAAGTCTAGTTTATCTGATATGTGTATTGGTACTCCAGCCTTCTTTTGATTTTGATTTGCATGGAATATCTTTTTCCATCCCCTCACTTTCAGTCTGTATGTGTCCCTAGGTCTGAAGTGGGTCTCTTGTAGACAGCATATATATATGTGTCTTTTTTTTTTTATCCATTCAGCTAGTCTGTGTCCTTTGGTTGGAGCATTTATTCCATTTACTCTTTAAGGTCATTATCGATATGTATGTTCTTATTGCCATTTTCTTAATTGTTTGGGGTTTGTTTTTGTAGGTCTTTTTCTTCTCTTATGTTTCCCACTAGAGAAGTTCCTTTAGCATTTGTTGTAGAGCTTGTTTAGCTTAGCTTTTGTTTGCCTGTAAAACTTTTGATTTCTCTGTCCAATCTGAATGAGATCCTTGCTGGGTAGAGTAATATTGGTTGTAGTATTTTCCCTTTCATCGGTTTAAATATGTCCTGCCACTCCATTCTGGCCTGCCCAGTTTCAGCTGAAAAATCAGCTGATAAAATATTGGGATTGTCTTGTATGTAATTCATTGTTTTTCCCTTGCTTCTTTTAATGCTTTTGCTTTGTATTTAATTTTTGAAAGTTTGCTTACATATGTCTCAGAATGTGTCTCCATGGGTTTATCCTGAATGGGACTCTCTGCACTTCCTGAACTTGACTGACTACTTCCTTTCACATGTTAGAGAATTTTAGACTATAATCTCTTTAAATATTTTCTCACACACTTTGTCTTTCTCTTCTTCCTCTGGGACCCCTGTAATTCAAATGTTGGTGAATTTAATGTTGCCCCAGTGGTCTCTGAGACTGTCCTCAATTCTTTTCATTCTCTTTTCTTTATTCTGCTCTGTGGCAGTTATTTCCACCATTCTATCTTCCTGGTCACTTATCCGTTCTTCTGCCTCATTTATTCTGCTACTGATTCCTTCTATAGTATTATTAATTTCAGTTATTGTGCTGTTCATCACTGTTTTTTTGCTTTTTAGTTATTCTAGATCCTTGTTAAAAGTTCCTCATATTTTCTCCATTCTATTTCTGAGATTTTGGATCATCTTCACTATCATTACTCTGAATTCTTTTTCAGGTAGACTGCCTATTTCTTTTTCATTTGTTTGGATTCTTGCTCCTTCATCTGCAAGATATTTCTCTGTCTTCTCATTTTGTCTAACTTACTGTGTTTGGGGTCTCCTTTCCACAGGCAGCAGGATCATAGTTCCTCTTACTTCTGGTGTCTGCCCCCAGTGGGTGAGTTTGATCCAGTGGCTTGTTTAGGCTTCCTGGTGTGGGAGACTGATGCCTACGTTCTGTTGCGTGGAGTTGGATCTTGTCCTGCTTCCGATGGTATGTTTGGGGTGTCTGTGAGCTTAGTATGAGTTTAGGCAGCCTCTATGCTAATGGATAGGCTTGTGTTCCTGTCTTGCTAATTTTTTGGTGTGAGGCGACCCACTTTGAGCTTGCTGGCTGTTGTGTGGTGCTGGGTCTTAGTGTTGAGATGGAGACCTCTGGGAGAGCTCTTGCCCATTAATATTCCCTTGGGTCTGGAGTTCTCTGCTGGTCCAACATCCTGGAGTCAGCTCTCCCACCTCTGATGCTCAGGACCGACCCCTGGCCAGAGCACCAAGACCCTGCAAGCCACACAACGTGGAGGAAAAGGGAAAAAAAGAAAAAGAAAACAAACAGAGAAAACAAAACCCCAAGACAAATGGTAAAAGCAAAACCAAAGATATAAAAACACACAAAGAAACATACATACAAAAAAATAAGGAAAAAAGAGAAAACAAAAAAGAGAGCAACCAAATAATCAAACCCAAAAATGAAAACAAGCACTACAAACTAAACTAACAAAAACAAAAAGCCAAAATCAAATCAAAAGCAGAAAGCAAACTAAGAAAAAGGCAAAGAAAGCATAAAACAAACACACAAAAATGATAAAAAAATTGAAAGCAGAAGAAAGAAATAAACAAAAGGAAAAAACCCAAAACAAGAAACAGTAAAGTAAAAATTGAAAAATATAAAATATCTTTAAAAAGAAGATAAAAAACAAAGCAAAACAAGGTAAAAAACAAAAACACGGAAAAAACACAATATAACAAAAAAGTAAAGTAGAAATAGAAAAAAAATAAAAGCATAAAAAATAAAACAAAATAAAAAGTAAATAAAAAAGAATAATAAAAAAGTAAAACAACAGAACTAAGCAAAAAATAATAATAATAATAGTAATAATAATAATATTTCCTGGGGCCTCAGCTGTCAGTGTCCTTGCCCCCCAGTGAGCCAAGGTCAATCACTGCCTGCCCAGGAAGTCCTCCAATACTTCTAGGTAAGTCTCTGGACCTGCTGTGGGCACTGTGGGGCCAGCTCAGACTCTGATCTGGCCTGACTCCTGCATGTACTTGCCCCCATAGTCCACAGTTGCCCCCAAAGTCCGCAGCTTCAGTTGTGGAAAGACTCGTTGTCTATTCAGATATTCCATACATGCAGGGTTTACCAAGCTGATTACAGGGATTTAATCCACTGCTCCTGCAGCTGCATGGAGAGATTTCCACTCCTCTTCTTTGGTCGCACTGCCCCTGGAGTTCAGCTTTGGATTTGGCCCCACCTTTACATGTGGGCCATGCTCAACTGTCTGTTCCCCGCCCAGGCAAGAGGGAGCAAAAGCAGTAGCTGATTAGTGTTCACTTGCTCACTCAGGCTGGGGAGAGGGAGGGATGTGGCAGTCAAAATTGGGATGTGCAGGGAGTGCCTGTGGTGGCAGAGGCCTGTGGGAATTTGCAACAGCCTTAGGTGCACAGTGCATTCTTCTGGGGAGTTGGCCCTAGATTGCAGGACCCTCAGCAGTGGCCAGCTGCACAGGTTCCCGGGAAGGTGTGGGCAGTGACCTGTGCTTGCTCACAGGACCCTAGGTGACAGCAGTGGCACCAGTAGCTCTCGTGCCTGCCCCTGGGGTCTGAGAAAACAGCCATGGCTCACACCCATCTCTGGAGCTTGTGTAGGCTGTGCCCTGCTGTCTGTGAGTGCATGGAGCAAGAAGCTCCTATGGTGGGCCCTCCCCTCCTAGTACACCCTGCAACAGTGGTCCCTTGCCTCTCTGGCAGGCCCAGGCTTCTTCCTGAACTCCCTCAGCTGTGGTGCACTAGCCCCCTCAGGCTATCTTCATGCATCCAACCCCAGTCCTCTCCCTGGGGTCTGACCTCTGAAGCCCGAGCCTCAGCTCCCAGCCCCACCTGCCCCTGTAGGCAGACAAGCATCTCAGGCTGGGAGTGCTGGTCAACAGGCACTGATCCCCTATGTGAGATCTTCTCCTCTTTGCCCTCCACACCCCTGTTGCTGCACTTCCCTCTGAGGCTCCAAAGCTCCCCCCGTACCTGCCAGGGAGGGGGCTTTCCAGTGGGCAGAAACTTTTCCTCCTTCACAGCTCACTCCCAGAGGCACAGGTCCTGTATCTATTCTTTTGTCTCATTTTTTTTCCTTTTCTTTTGCTCTACCCAGTTATGTGGAGATTTTCTTGCCTTTGTGGAAGTCTGAAGTCTTCTGCCAGCATTCAGTAGGTATTCTGTAAGAGTTGTTCCACATGTAGATGTACTTTTGATGTATCTGTGGGGAGGAAGGTGATCTCCATGTCTTAGTCCTCCACCATCTTGAAGGTTCTCCCTCATATACTCTTACTGGCCATATTAACTGGCAGTCTCACATTGGAACATGATTTATATTATGCATAGGCATTAGTATTTAGTGTTTCCAAAGTTTATTTCACACATATTAACTAAATTTATCCTCCCCCCACACATGAGGTTTAGTTATTTTGTATATCCATTTTAAAAATAAGAAAATTGAAGCTCAGATGTGCCATGTCAAGTTATGTCATACAACCTGTAAGTGGCATAGTCAGGCTGAAAGCCCATGTCTTTGAATTTCAAGTTCAGTTATATTTCCATTAATCAGAGTTGACTATCTAGAAAGACAAGCATTTTGTACAGCAAAGTGTGTCACTATTTTGTACAATGAACATGAAAATTGCTGCGTTTTATTAGCATGAAGGCAGGTAATGCACTGGTGTCATCTCTATTTCCAGGGTAGTAGAATTGCTATGACAAGAAAAGAATTAAGTAGACAAGGAAATATTAAAGACATTCTTTTTCCTTATTAAAAATTTGAAGGAGTGTTTCTATTTTTATTTATTTTTGCTTGTTTTAAGGATATGTTTCTAAATCTATCAATTGGAAGCTCTGGGTTAATAATCCTTCTTTGACTGTTTGAAAGAACAGACTCAGTGGAAATTATTAATATGATCAATGATTAGTTTAAATAAAATACATGGAAAAAGTTACTGTAATTTTGAAATGACATATTATCTGGCATTGCACCAGCTTTTGAGAGTGATAATTGTTATGAGCTGCTGAAGCTGACTTCAACTTTCATACGGAATTATTTTCTCTCCTATTTCCTTGTGTTATTGAAGATGAATTATGAAAGCCATAATATATTGTAAGTTTGCAATTTGGAACTCATTTGATTTAACTGATAAGAAGCTTTGCATTTCATGAAACATAACTTCACTCAGAACTAGAAAACTGTTGTGCTGTATTAAACAGTGAACAACAGGATAGCAATGTTAATTGGCTTTTGGACTGTGAGCATTTAAATCAGTTCTCTTCCTCATTATTTTTCCATTAGACTTTGCTTGAATTACTCAAAAAACCAAGGTATAAATCCTGATGTAACACTGTGTAACATTTTTCTTATTACTATTTTAGCATTTTTAGAAATTCTCTGTACTATAATAGACACAATAAAGCTACTCCAGAATGTGTGTTCAACTGATTGACCATTAACTGTTTGTTCTTTGTTCAATGATGATGTCGAAGTCAAAAATAATTAGATAGGATGTTTAGTTTTATTGTGATAAAAGGGAAGGGATGACTTTGCGAGGAATCCTATTTAAGTTTGAATCCTGACTTTTTAGGATTCTCAGTCTCTTCTCTAGGGCAGGATCGGGAACTAGATAATGACGTGAACCCTGTACTCAAGCAACCTTTCTTTGGCCACCTCTTTGCTATGTGGATTGGGGCAAACTACTTAGCTTCTCTGAAACTTGGTTTTCTCATCTGTAAAATAAAGTAACAACTTAAACACATAGAGAGTAGTAATAGTTAAATGAGATAACCAAGGCAATGTCTAGTCCAGCACCTGGAACATAATAAATATTAAATTCATTAATTTTATTTTCTCTCCACTCCCTTACCCCTTCTCTGTAGCTAGTGGGGCTTGTTGTGAACCTTGTGATGTGCCAAGATTCCCTTTCAAAGAGGGTCTTAATGTCCCAGTTGCTGACAGATAGGCTTAGGTGGCTGCCTTTTCAGGCTTGCCTCAGCTGCTGGCTGCTTTCAGAAACATCCCACCCTTCCCAGGGCAGCCCACAAATAATGTTGAACCAATCCTTGAATAAAGAGGTCAGGCCAACTCTGCCCGAATCTTAACAACTCTGGAAGGTCAATAGCTGTAGAGCCTCTCTATGCGGTCTCTTAGGCTACCACTAAGGCTGAATCCCAGTTTCTCCCTCTTCCCATTGCTGCTGCCTTTCCCTTCTCTACAGAGGGATTGGTCCTAAGGCCACTACTTGATAAACATCTTTCAGTTAACCTGCAACTCACAGTTCGCTCTCCAGAGAACCTTAGCGTCAACCCATCTCCACCTGCTCTTTGTAAGTCTTTAAGGTATATTCAATTCAGACCACCGTGAAGGAAACTCACTTTCATTTCACTTCCCCTTCCCACTGCACACAAGGGCCAGCACCCCAGCCCAGGTGAGAAAAGAACCAGCAATTAAGGGAGAGCACTGGCTCTTGAAAAAATCCCTGGGCTTTACTACTTATAATGTCTCTAGGCTGGAAAGCTTTCTTGCAGGCTGGTCAGACTCTTAACTCTATAGCTAAGAACTACAAAGATTTTAAGACATTGGTATTAAAATAAAATTAACCTCAGTGTTATATGTTGTTCATAACAGGCTGTTTTTTAATGACGTATTTGTATTTGAACAAAACTAAGTATTTAATGCCATCATTCTATTAGGTTGGCCAAAAAGTGCCTTCATTTTTGAGTAAAAATAAACGACACATTTTTCATTTCCACCAAGAACTTTATTGAACAACATATTCACCCTTTTGTTCCACTACTTTCTGCCATTTTTCAGACAACTTCATAATTCCATCTTCCCAAAACTTTTTATCTTTTTGAGCAAAGAACTGTTCCAGGCGTATTTTACAGTCTTGCAGGGAATTGAAATACTTTCCATGAAGAGAATTTTCTAAAGACTGAAATAAATGGAAATCTGAAGTTGCAATGTCTGGTGAATACAAAGGTTGAGTCAGAACTTCCCAGCCAAGCTGTAACAGCTTTTGCCTGGTCTTCAAAGAAACATGCAGTCTTACGTTATCCTGATGGAAGATTTTGTGTTTTCTGTTGACTAATTCTGGACACTTTTTGTCAAGTGCCGATTTCAGTTGGTCTAACTGGGAGCAGTACTTGTTGGAATTAATCATTTGGTTTTCCAGAAGGAGCTCATAATAGAGGACTCCCTTCCAATCCCACCATATACACAACATCACCTTCTTTGGATGAAGACTGGCCTTTGGTGTGGTTGGTGGTTGTTCATCTCACTTGCCCCACGATCTCTTCCATTCCACGTCATTTTACAGTATCCACTTTTCATCACCCCTTACAATTTTTTAAAAAAACAAAACATTTTCATAACGTTTAAGTAGAGAATTGAATGTGGAAATATGGTCAAGAAGGTTTTATTCACCTAACTTATGTGAACTCCAAACATCAAAGTGATTAACATAACCAAGCTGGTGCAAGTGATTTTCAACACTTGATTTGGATATTATATGTCAGCTATCTTCCATATGGTATAACGTCTATTGTTCTCAATTAATGTCTCGATTTGATTGCTATCAACTTCAACTGGTCTACCTGACCGTGGAGCATCGTCCAGGGAGAAATCTCCAGCACGAAATTTCACAAACCACGTTTGACATGTTCAATCAGTCACAGCACCTTCTCCATACACTGCACAAATTTTTTTTTTTTTGCGTTTCAGTTGTGTTTTTACCTTTCTTGAAACAATAAACATAATATGCCAAAAATGTTGCTTTTTTCTTCCATCTTCAACATTAAAATGGCTACACAAAAATTCACCAATTTTGATGTCTTTTTTTAAGTGCATGCTGTTATGACAGCAGTCACATGCAATCTAACAAAATTGTTTTATAAAGTTAAACACAACTAAATGCTACTAGAGCCATCTTACTGAAAAAAAACGAACGAACACTTTGGCCAGGCCAGTACCATCAATGATTCCTATAACTATTACCAATAAAAGCACTGGGAACTATATTCAATATTCTGTGACAAACTATAATGGAAAAGAATATGAAAAGGAATATATATGTGTATAACTGAGTCACTTTCTGTACAGAAGAAATAAACACAATGTTGTAAATCAACTATACTTCAATAAAACTGTCAAAAAAGAGCAACAAGAGTAAAAATAATACTTAAAATTTCAAACATCTTGTTAGAGTTTAGAGAACCCAACATATAAAAGTGATATAGAATAGTTAGGAGTATTACCCTGATAATATATGTAAAGAATATGAGGCCCAGACAAGTAAATGGTTCAAAAAAGTTCACAGAGCTAATTGGTGAAATTGAGACTAAATTCAGACTTCTAACTTTAGCCTTAATGGTTTTTCTCCTCCATTGTGATAAACCCCACATCCCTTCCAAAAATTAAGCTTGAGAACATGAATATCACATAGTCTTAATTTTTCATATTAGACTACTGTAAATATGTATATTAATCCCTAGAAGTGCTTGTCCATAGAACACAGCTTTGCAGTATACTAGTTTCAAAGAACTGAATTTGCCTGCACATAACAACAAACGAATTAATGTACATGTTCTGACAATAATTATTTACCCTTATTACTAAAAGAGACAATATTGCACAGATGGAAAATGTGGCTTTTCCAAGGATACGTAAGAAATCAACCAAGCGTGTGATAAGGCCATCATTTGGGGACAAGTTTAGATTTGTGTTCTAAATAAAGAGACCCATCTACCAGGTAGGGACTGGAGGCTTGGAATTGGAGACCAGGTTTCTTTGTTTCATCATGTATGGACCCCTTGATACAGAACATAAGGAGGCTTCATAGTGATGTGAATGGCAAGTGCTTTGTAGAATGTTCTATATTTAGAAATCACACTGAACACAGTCAGAATTCTAATGATCTGATGTACTTTGTGGCTTTACTTTGCTAAGAGGAGTCTGTAATGATTGTTTAGTTGACATATATCAGATATCTTCCCTGGCATATGTTTAACACAAATAACAAAAGCATGCAAAGATTTCCATTTCCATCACATAATCGCTTTGATGGAGTGCCATTTTCCCAGCATTACCAATTAGCCATTCGCGTTGTTTGCTGCAATTCATTTGCAAGATGGCAAGAGATTCCAAGGTACTGAATAAAAAATATGTTGTTCAAAATCCATGAAGAGAGTTCTTTACCAGTTTACAAATGGAGATTCAGGAGGCCAGGTTGGTAAAGGAAAATTACCCTTCAGCAGGTTCATCATTAAGTGATAGAAGGGATTGCTCAGAATGGAGCTATTTCTTACTGTCAGTGTTCCATGTGGGAGCAGAGGCAACAATTATGGTCTGATGGGGACAGACCTGCAGACACCCTGGATGTGCATCACAGGGCACAATGACAGCTAAAGTGAGCTGGAGTAATACATCTCCACTGAGAGAACGATTTGGTATTTTCTGGTTTGAGATGACTACATGCTTTGTTTGAAAGAATGTGATATTAGTAGAGAATTGCTTTGTAAAATCTTATGGGATGTTCACAATTCTATAAAACTTCTCCAACCTATAGAAACAAGAAATGACATCTCACCAAATTGTATATTTTTATATATACTTGAATACTTCCTTCCAATAAGGAAAGAAGGAAATGGTTTTCTCATCTTGGGTCTCCATCACATATCCAGTTTATAATTTTCTGTGTTCTGATTTATTAACTTTTGTCTTTTACTTATTTTTCCTTAATCCTATGATTTAAAAATATTTTTAAAATTTATTTTCTCCCTTCTTAGCTGAGTGCCAAATGCACTTATTTTTATTTTTTTCTTGTCATGTAATAAAAGTATATATGGTGCCACATTTTTCCTCTGAAGAAATTCTGCATTCTATCTCATAAGCTTGATATATATATTCTTAAGGTTTTCTATATACACCACAATTGTCATTTTATTTTCATCTTTGATTCTAGTTTTCTCAAGAAAAAAATTAAATTTCCAATAGTTGGAAGACTTCCTCCTTAATTTTTATTACTTTGACTTTATTATTATAAGGGTGTAGTGAAATGCTGTATTTCTACTTTTTTTTTTTTTTTTTTTTTTTTGTGGTATGCGGGCCTCCCTCTGTTGTGGCCTCTCCCGTTGCGGAGCACAGGCTCCGGACGCGCAGGCCCAGCGGCCATGGCTCACGGGCCCAGCCGCTCCGCGGCATGTGGGATCCTCCCAGACCGGGGCGCGAACCCGGTTCCCCTGCATCGGCAGGCGGACGCGCAACCACTGCGCCACCAGGGAAGCCCTCTACTTTTTTTTGATATTATGTTTTACATGTCCGTACATATGACTAATTTAAATTCATGCTTCATGTATCCCAAGATGTGTCTTTGTTTCCAGGATACGTATCTACTAAGGCCATCAATTAAAATATTCAGAACTACCTTATATTGCTGAAATTTTATCTTAGTTCATTAAAAACTGAGAACAGAATGATAAAACAATTTTATTAATATTGACTTTTGCTAAATTCTTCTTATATTTCCAGCAGGTTGTAATCTATATTTCAGGGTTATGTCAAATAATACATAAAACTTTAGGATTATTATGATTTTTGCAAAGTCATTTCAGAGTCATTATAAAATAGATTCATCCTAGTTGATACTTTTTACATGCAGCATATATTTTATATATATGTGTATGTGCATATGTATATATATGTATATTATAAATACATATATTTATATTATATATAATACTGCATATTATATATTATAAACTATAACTTTATTAAGATTACTTTTCATTTTGTGTGGTTTGTCTGGTATTTCTTTGTTCTTTTACTGTTTGCATATTTAAATCTCTGTGTGGTATATATATATTACATATAACATACAATAAACTTTTCTTTTTTGAGTCAAGTTGAGTAGTTTTTTCATGTGCTATTTTCCTACTATATGTATTGTTATAACAGATGGGCTTTCTGTATTGTAATTTTATGTCAAGCTTTGGCTTACTGCTTCTTTGACGTTTTTTTCTCTTTTTATTTTAAAAAAATCTCATCTATTTCTTTAAAACTTGATCTGAGCCCCTCAACCCCTGCAGTTATTTAGAAGGTACATAGCTTGTTTAAAAATTCTATTTGTGGGGCTTCCCTGGTGGCGCAGTGATTGAAAGTCTGCCTGCCGATGCAGGGGACATGGGTTCGTGCCCCAGTCCGGGAAGATCCCACAGGCCACGGAGCAGCTGAGCCTGTGAGCCATGGCTGCTGAGCCTGTGCATCCGGGGCCTGTGCTCTGCAGACGGAGCAGCTGGGCCTGTGAGCCATGGCTGCTGAGCCTGTGCATCCGGAGCCTGTGCTCTGCAGTGGAAGAGGCCATAACAGTGAGAGGCCTGCGTACCACAAAAAAAAAAAAAAAAAAAAAATCTATTAGCTTTTACTTTTCTTCTCTTAAAATAATTACTTAAACACATAAGTTACGTTTCTCAACTTAACCGAACAGTGAATTACATTTTTCCTCTCTATCACTTTACTAATCTCCTGATATTTATTGGTTGGTTTTGTAATTGTTTTCCCCATTCTATTAATACTGATCATCATTTGACATTTTGAGGCTTTTTACAAAATATTTTAACATTTGTATTAACATAGTAACCATAATTTCATTTATTTATATTTATTTATTATTCAAATGGATTCAGTGTTTACCACTAATTCATTCATGCCATAGTTTTATCCCCCATCAGTTTCTTTTAAATTCATAATGAATATGGATAATTGATATCTCTTACTGATGTCTCACTTATTTAAAAAAATGTATTTATTCATGTTTACATGAATAAATAATAATTTGATATTGTATGTGTGACACTATTGGTTTCCTAACCAATATCAATACCACTTTCTTACTTGCTGCCAAAATTTCAGGGTTTTTTTTTTTTGAAACAGCAATGCACCCAGTTAAATATTAATTTTTCCAACCACCCTTGACAATAGGATGTAAGTACTCTAATAAAATGGTACAGGTGCAGGTTGACTGGGCTTCTCAACCTTGTTTTGAATATGGACACCTGAAGCTGATTTAAGGATCCTGAGTCATGAGGCTACAAGCTTGAAGACAAAAGCTACAGGCTTAAAGTGTTGGAGGAGAAAACTAGCATCTGTGTCTCTGAGAACATTGTTAACCAGCTAGACCAACCAACCACTCCCTGTCCCTGAAAGGCTTGTTATTTGAAGAGGGGAAATTTATTTGTTTAAACCACAGTAATTTGGATTTTCAATTCCTCCTAGTTGAAAGCATTCCTCCTAACTAATACAGTTGGACAAGGAATACACGTGGTCCAACCTGGTCCACTGTTTGGCAAACATTAGGGTAAATGGAACCTCTAAAGAACAACAGTTCTTCTAGCAATCTTCAAGGTAATTTCAAACTTCTGAAGATAATTTCACTATGCCAATGATTATGTAACCCAATCCTCTACATTTATTCTTAGCTACTGATCCTTGCTTGAACATGTGGCCAGTCTTAAGAACTACTGGTCTAGACCTCTGATGTTGAATACACTAGCCATTATCTTCATATGTCCAATTAAATTTGCATTTATTAACAGTAAATACAAGGTGAAAGATTTATACAATCTGAAGAGAAACCCGAGTATGATTATTAGAGAAATGCAAATCAAAACTACAATGAGGTATCACTTCACACCAGTGAGAATGTCCATCATCAAAAAATCTACAAACAATAAATGCTGGAGAGTGTGTGGAGAAAGGGAACCCTCCTATAATGTTGGTGGGAATACAAATTGGTACAGCCACTGTGGAGAACAGTATGGAGGTTCCTTAAAACACTAAAAATAGAGCTATCATATGATCCAGCAATCCCACTCCTGGGTGTATATCTGAAGAAAACCATAATTCAAAAATATACATGCACCCCAATGTTCACTGTAGCACTATTTACAATAACCAGGACATGGAATCAACCTAAATATCCATCAACAGAGGAATGGATAAAGAAGATGTGGTACAAATATACAATGGAATATTACACAGCCATAAAAGAGTATGAAATAATGCCATTTGCAGCAACATGGATGACCTAGAGATTGTCATACTGAGTGAAGTAAGTCAGACAGACAAAGACAAACACCATATGATATTGCTTATATGTGGAATCTAAAAAAGGCTACAAATGAACTTATCTATAAAACAGGAACAGAGTTACAAATGTAGCAAATAAACTTATGGTTATGGGGAGGGGGTAAGGTGGGGGGAGGGATAAATTGGAAGCTTGGGATTGACAGATACACACTGTTATATATAAAATAAGTAATTAATAAGGACCTACTGTATAGCACAGGGAAATCTACTCAATACTCTGTAATAGTCTATATGGCAAAAGTATCTAAAAAAGAGTGGATATATGTATATGCATATCAGATTCACTTTGCTGTACACCTGAAACTAACACAACATTGTAAATAAACTATACCTCAATAAAAGTAAATAAATAAAAATTTAAAAAACAATAAATACAAAATTAAAAATTCAGTTTCTCCATTGCACTAGCCACATTTCAATAGCCACAGGTGGTTAGTAGCTGCCATATTAGAAAGAACAAATATAGCACATTTCATCATTACAGAAAGTTCTATTGGAAAACGTGGGTCTAGACTTTGCTATACCAAAAAGTGCTCCTTGGATCAGAGACATTAGCATCATCTGGGCTTACTAGAAATGCAGAATCCAGGTCCCACTGCAGATCTCTGAATCAAAATCTGTATTTTAATGAGTCCCAGGTGATTCATATCAACCCTATTGTTCAAGGTGCACTGCCCTACATGATTTGGTCCTGCATATACCTTGCTCTCAACATTTAACAATGATCTAACATTTATTGATCTCTAGCAAGTTCCTAATAACTATGCCAAGAACTCTACAAAAATCTCAATGTATTCTCACCATAGCCTTGTGACATTTGTATTATTATAATTTCCCTTTTACATATAAGGAAACAAAGGCACAAAGAAGCTATATGATTTTACTTGGATCACTCAATATGTCAGGAAGCCAAAATTAGAATTCAGTCACTCTGACTAGAGGAGTCACAGTGCTTCACAGTACGAGGTGGTAGGCTCTTGGAGGGAGGGCTGTGTCCTATTTAATTTTTGAGTTTAGAACATAGTACAATATTTGGCATACAACAGGTCCTCAGTTCCTATTTGTGGAATGAAACATGAATGAATGGAGGGATCTAGGCTTCTTTTGTCCCATGTCAGGTGGAGCTCCTGGAAACCTTGTAACAGAGCCCATCCTTTAAGTGGAAATGAAGGCTTTGTCCATATTTGGCCTAGGTAAAAACAGGACCCTAAAACTACTCCACAGAGTTATTACTTTAAGCAAATAACAGATCTAGCAAAGAGTCTTCATGTTGAGCCCTGAGAAAAGTGAGCAGATAGAATGTATTTAGGGATGAGTATCCACCACTAAGAAGGTGTTCAGAGCATGGAAATAGTCCAAGGACCAAAGCAGTGTGATAACAGTTGCTATAACAAACCAACCTCAGGGTGTATAATGGCTTAAGTGTAATAGAAGTTTATTTCTCATTAATGGAAATCTAAAACAGGTATTGGTGCCTAGTTCACTCCAAATGTTTTTTTAGTGTTGGTTTTTCTCGACTTTTGTGGCTCTGCTATGTTTTCCATGCAGCTTACAAGTTAATTATGCTCACCTTGAACAAGCCATGAAAAATGTCTGAAAAAAAGAAGGATGAAGAAAGCAACTTTCTTTTTAATGCTCTTGGCCTGTGGGTAACATGCATGTCTTTTGTTTACTTTCTATTGGCATGAGCTAGGTGTCTGGCTCCATCTAGATGTAGGTAGGGTGGGGGTGGGGAGTGCTAGGGAAACACTGGTAATACGATGCAACCCTGGACTGAAGTGAACCTGGCCAGCCACCTAATTATTGAGGTTATATTATATTGTTCCTGAGTCAGTCAACACTTCTCCTACTTGGCAGATAGGTAGGGAGAGATGACACCCACAAAAGAGGTATTTATATAAACACAAAGCCATCACTAAATAAATTTAAATGTATGAGAGCCATGAGTGCCACAAATAAAATAGAAAGAATTATATTTTAAAAAGCTTTAAGTCAGATCCATATCAATCCATCATTTAACAACATTGTGAACTCAGGCTCATGGGTGACTTACCCCTTCTAAATCTGAAAGCCTCCAAAGTTAAATAAGGATGGACTAATGCCTATCCTATGTGTCCAGTGGCAGTGTTTTACACTAGACTGTCTGGAATAAAAGAAAAGCCAAAAAACCTATTGTATATTTTAATATTGAGCCAAAAAGTCAATCACTAGCAGAAACAGAGTAGAATAAAACAACTGGGATAAAGATACTGTAAGAATTTCAGGAAGAGTATGTAGTTCAGAACATAACACTCCATCCTTGGCTGACAAAGGAAGTATTCCCATCACTAACACTGAGTTGGAGTCATACATTTAGAACCATATTAGTAAGAAAAATATCTGTGGGTGTTAGGGATGTTTATAAGGTCTATTCATTTCAGACTAAGGCTTTCTTTGACATTCAAGGTATGACATTCAAGGAGATAAGTTTTTATTCTTCCTGACATTGATCTGACTCCACAATTAGCTCTAAAAAAAAAAAAAATTAATGGCAGTTCCTCCCTGGGCTCTTCTTTGGAGAACCAGAAGCAAGTCCAGCAGCTTTGGAGTTTATTTTTGGTAAAGATGAGCACGACAGAGGATGCCTGGACACCTGCAGCATACCTGATGAATTATTTATTCCTGATTATCCTGAGCAGACAGACTTGTCTGCAGTAATATGTCACACGTATAATTACTAAACTTAGACATTGCAGGATGAGAGAGTGACATAATCATATTTTCATAACAACAATAATTCCTTAATATTTAGAAATATTAATGTTTTTAATGTTCATGATAAAAATATTTTTTATCATGCTCTACATTACTCCTATGGTTACATTTCTATTTTATTTATCAACCTTTTAGTAGATGTATCATATAAGATCTGCCAAGGTTTACTTTAACAATATTATTCTTAGAGGTACTCTGGAGGATACATTTTTTTTAAAAAAATAAATTTATTTATTTATTTTGGGCTGAATTGCCTCTTCATTGCTGCACATGGGCTTTCTCTAGTTGTGGCTAGCGGGGGCTACTCATTGTTGCAGTGCGTGGGCTTCTTATTGCGGTGACTTCTCTTGTTGCGGAGCATGGGCTCTAGGTGCGTGGGCTTCAGCAGTTGTGGCAGGCGGGCTCAGTAGTTGTGGCTCTTGGGCTTAGTTGCTCCGCGGCATATGGGATCTTCCTGGACCAGGGCTTGAAACCATGTCCCCTGCATTGGCAGGCAGATTCTTAACCACTGCGCCACCAGGGAAGTCACACATCTTCTTAATTATGGCTATCTCATTACTAACCTAACTTTAATTGACAGCTATGTTTTCCATGAGTTGAAAATAGCAGTATAATAAAAATCATTTTTCACTGTCTGAATATATATGAATCACAATTGAGACACTCGGTAGAAACAAAGTTGGTTTTTTTCCTAAGATACCAATGCTAATTTAGCTTTAATGTATGCTAAGATTTGTTTTGCAAGACTAATGGAAATAATAATGAAGGACCATCATTTTATTTGACTGAATTCTATGTCATGGCTGATAAATGTGGTACTCACACATTCTTCTGTATTGACCGGAGATCACTGCTATTGAAATTATGTGTATTATTTACTAAAAAATGCCTCCTTGTATATATTCCATAACGTTCAATATCTCTACCACTGTCACTGGCAATCAAGAAAGCAGAAACTAATACACCATTGTAAAGCAATTATACTCCACAAAGATGTTAAAAATAAATAAAGTACCAAAAAAAAAAAAAAAAAAGAGTGAGCAGAGATACTTGTCCATGGCTTTGCTTTGCTACCTTGATTACATTTACAGGGTTGTGCTGGAAGCCTGCTTCAGTGAACTGAAGAGTAACTGCCAGGATATTACACAGAAAATATTTTATCTCTATCTCCCATTGACACGTCTCAGGGAATTTGTTAATTGAAATATTAGTGGGTATTGTCAAGGTTATCATTTCTAAATTGGTTTTCTCTCTATCATATTCTTTTTCAATATTCACTTTTTACATGCTTTCTTAAAAAATGTTTGTTATTCATCAGGAATGTAGAAAATGCTGATAATCAAAGGAGAGAAAATTAAAAAAAAAAAAAAACCTGAGAAAACTCTTTACTCATTTTGCCACATTTCCTTCAAGTATTTTTGTTTCTATATCTGTGTATTACATATATGTACTTCGTTTTTTAAGGACTCATTATATTATTTTGTGAGCTGACTTTTTCACTATAGCATTTCAATATCTTTTCATTTTACTAACTATTCTACCACATATAATTTTAATGGCTACATGGTATTAATTATATGGATGTACCATAGTTTCATAGTTTCTTTATTGTATCTTTTGATATTATCTTACTAAGTGAAGTAAGTCAGACAGAGAAAGACAAATATCATATGATATCACTTATTTGTGGAATCTAAAAAAAAATGATACAAATGAACTTATTTACAAAACAGATACAGACTCACAGACATAGAAAACATTCCTATGATTACCAAAGGAGAAAAGTGGTGGAGGGATTAAAAATAAAACAGTTCATTATTCAGATATATCTTTTGCAAAAATTTTTTCCCTATCTGTGGCTTGTTTTCTCATTCTCTTGATGAAATTTATTTCAAGAATTTTTGAATGTCCCCAGAGCTGTCAGGATTAATCTGCCCACTCCACAGTGCCTGTTATCCTCATTCAACCATGTCCTATTTTCGCCCCTACTTGGTCCACCAAGATATGACTTCCCCGGTCATGCTGTTTCAGCACTTACTAATTATCATTTAAATCACTTTTCTGTCTTGGCAGTCAATGGGCTGCCAATATTTCATTTTTCAATCATAAGCAGATCACCGTTGTCTTCAGATCCTACCAGGTAAGGTAACACTTGCAGATTTCCCTCATTGTAGGTCTGTTGTATGCAGATGTTTATGGTTTCAGGTATGGAATCAGTCAAATTCCAGTTTAAGAAACAGAAGTCCCTTCAAAATTGTTAAGAAGAAAATAATTTAATACAGAGAATAAGGTGCTCTCCTTCGCAGGACTGGAGGAGTAGGAAGTAGGAGGCTGTCACTGGAATTATTTAATTTAAGGGTGTAAAATTGTAACAACAATCCAGGTATCAAAGGAACAGCTGTTATCAATATTCACATTTCCAAAGTTGGGCATGCTTCTAGAAGCAGCAGCAAAAAAAGGGCTTTAGCCTCACTGATACCTTCTGGATCTCATACAAATGCACCTAATTGGTGGAAACTACTTTTCATCCAAAACCCTGACTCTAAGTATCTGGGAGATGTGGTTCTTAGTTTTCTAGATTTTGAAATACAGAAACACTTACGAATGGAGTGGGATGGATGTTGACCATATCATTTGTAGTCATGCTATAGGATTAGTTACATTCTATACCTTATGTTTCAAATCCATAATTTTATTTTTGTGCTAGAACACTGCCTGACCCACTGTAATAGCTACATAAGTGTTAGATTTTTTTTTAATTTTTATTTTATATTGGAGTATAGTTGATTTATAATGTGTTAGTTTCAGGTGTAGAGCAAAGTAATTCAGTTATACATATACATGTATCCATTCTTTTTCAGATTATTTTCCCATATAGGTTATTACAGAATACTGAGTAGAGTTCCCTGTGCTATACAGTAGGTCCTTGTTGATTATCTATTTTATATATAGTAGTGTGTAATGGTTAATCTGAAACTCCTAATTTATCTCTCCCCCCCCACCTTTCCCCTATTATTATTGTTGTCACTATTTAAAACTTCTCTTTCTAGATCAAAATATATATGAATTATTACCATTAACTCATATAAATTCCTTTAGAACATCTTTAGGTTTTATAAATCCCTAAAAGGCCATGGGGCTCTGGAAGCGGTTGCCAGCAGGTGAACAAGTAGAAGCCACATGTCCCCACTTTGTAGTGGCAGTAGAGGTTCACGATAGACCCCAGACAAGGTGAATGGGGATAGGTAAGCAGTGAGGAGGCAGATGTGCTCTCCACTCCTCACCTGCTCTGGCTCCAGCGAAGCCCTTGGATCCTTTGTGTTTTGCAGTGTAAAAATAAAGGGCAGCTGAGTCCTTTATCCTAAGAGAGGGTTGTGAAAGAGAAGAAATTGAATATGTGCCCTTAGATTTTCTCATTAACTTTCTACCTCCAGGGAGAAATGTAGCTTTAGTCTTCTCAATGGGAGTGGGGCAGGTGGAGAAAGGAGTTTTCAAAGAGAAGTGCAATGCCTGTTTCTAGATGTCGTTTTAACTTTCCTACCAAGTCTGTATTTTTATTTTATGTTGTAATGGCAGAATTAGGATTGAGCCTATATACTGCAACACAGGCTCTTTTAAGAGAGTTATATGAAACTTTATTTTATTTTTTCATAATTTTAAATTTTATTGAAGTATAGTTGTTAATAATGTGTTAATTTTTGCTGTACAGCACAGTGACTTAGTTATGCATATGTATATATATATTATTTTTCATATATATTCTTTTTCATATTCTTTTCCATTATGGTTTATCACAGGATATTGAATATAGTTCCCTGTGCTATACAGTGGGACCATGTTACTTATCCTTCTTATATATACTAGTTTGCATCTGTTAAACCCAAACTCCCAACCCATCCCTCCTAGACCCCTTTCTTCCTCGGCAGCCACAAGCCTGTTCTCTACGTCTGTGAGTCTGTTTCTGTTTTGTAGGTATGTTCATTTGTGTCATATTTTAGATTCCACATACAAATGATATCATATGGTATTTGTCTTTTTCTTTCTGATTTACTTCGCTTAGTATGATAGTCTCTATGTCCGTCCATGTTGTTGCTAAAACCTTAGTTTAAAGTTTAACAGTAATTATTTTCACAATATTTATTAGAACAGAATTAGCTGCCATCACATGACAACTAATTGCTTTAAGATGCAGATGTTAAGAATTCAGAAAGGAAGTGAAGTTCCTCTCATCTTTATTTCTCAGTTCCCTTTGAAAATATGATAACAATAAAGATAGCTTCTGCAAACACTCAAAGTCTGTTCTAATATTTCCTTCTTTATAATTTCATCTCAGTTATACTAATAAAGACATGTTAAGAGTTAAATAAAGAGGATGTTAAACAAGTAGCTAACAGATTAGTCAGAAATGAGAATAAGAACATTCCCCTTAAACTACACAAAGATCCTGGTTTCTGTTAAGGTCGGCAGTTCTTTTTGTTCATGTTATCTCTCTTACATCATGCCCACTGAAAGTTAATTTGGCAGAAAAAAGTATGATAGAAATATGAGTCTTATCTTTTGAAGTTCATTAGAGAATATTTCCCCTGGTAAATTTCCCTCCACCAAACACTGTATCCAAATTATCAACAAAAACACCCTGATTGCTTGATAAACTCACTGAGAATTAGACTCCAACCCAGGATCCCATCAGTTTTTGCTCTAACCTGCTTCCCCCAGAGACTCTGCACACTGATTGCTAATCTTACAGAGGAAAAAGGGAATAAGAATCCTTAGAGTCAACCCCAGCTTTTAGGTAAGAATGGGTGAGGATGACTGATTAGAATGGCAGGAGATGCAGAACTTTTATCTAGTTCAGTTCACCTTCAAAGTCCTTTACGAGTTGCTACATGAAATGAAGAGAGACTTGGGCTAAACCTCTTGGACTCAGCACATTATTTAACCCACTTTGTGACTATGAGGCTGAGACGGGGGAGATTCTGAAAATGTATTTCAGACCCTCCTAATAAAAATGTCTGTCTGTGAACTGACCCTTCAATATGCCTTTCTGAGAAGTACTCATCACTGTCATTTTCAGGGATTTTCTTTCTTTCTTCAAGGAACTTAAACAGAATGTGTTGGTTAGAAGTTTAAAGCCAATGGACTTTGAAATTTTCTCCACCAAGTCATCATAGACTGCAATAGCACAAGAAATGACTTTCAGAAATTATATTGTACCTGATCACAGGACTTAGACATGGGCATAGAAATGGTACAGATTCATGCAGAGGCTGACACTGGTGGAAGTTCAGATTGAAAACACCTTTTTCATTATTTACAGAGGAGAAAAAATATTTGTGAAGAAATATTGCTCTATTAAAAGTTATGGTCTTTCAGCAAAAGGGCACAGACACCCCTCTTATTCTAGAAAATTTTGCTCATTATCATGCTTTTTATCTCAGTACAGGAGTACTTGGTGCTATTCAATCAATGACATTTTACCTGAAAGCAAGATCTCAGGTTACCATGCAGGAGTAAGACCTGGCCAAAATGGGGCATTCCCAGTAGAGCACACACACATGAATGCTGTCCCATAGCCAGGCTGCTTCTTGAATAAAGCAGGTGATAGGAAACAACTCAAGTGACATTGACTCAAGGAATTCCTACACAATTTTAAATAAAATATTTTTGAAAAAAAGATTTATCAAATATGAAATTAGCATAGGAACCTAACCAACAAACATGCATTCACTGTGCCAAGTGCCATATCAGGCGCCAAGAGAACATAAGAAAAATGTCAACGTAGGTTCCAGTTGTGGTGTGAATGTGCTTTGTTGTCCAACAGACATGGACTTTAAGTCTTGCATTGATCACTACTTTGTTACTTGTCTTAATCTGTAATCAAGTTGGTTTAGGAAAAAAAGAGGAATTTATTGAAATGTTCAATGCTTCTAGATATGGTTTTTCGTTGCCTTCTAGGTTTTATTTAATAAGACTGGCTTGTGCACATGGTTGAAATCATTGCTGCAAGGGGCAACATTGCTTTATTATCCCTGGTCCCCAATTTAAAGTCCTGGGAAAGGGTTTATCATTGCCTGATTTCAAGTCAAGTCCTGATCTCACAAACAGAAGTCTGTGTCTGAGAATGATAGGTGAAATAGTAGGGTAAGGTATTTATAAGAATATAGCATTTTTGCAATCCTCATCAAAATTCCAATGCATTTTTACAGAAATAGATCAAACAATTCCAAAATTTGCATGAAAACACAAAATACCCCAAGTAGCCAGATAACCATGAGAAAGAGGAACAAAACTGAAAGTTTCATGCTTCCTAACTTCAAATGATATTACAAAGCTATAGTAATCAAAACAGTATGGTATTGGCATATAAAACAGACACATATGGAACATAATAAGGAGCCCAGAAATAAAACCACACATATATGGTCAATTAATTAAGACAAAAGAGCCAAAAGTATACAATGGAGAAAGGAAAGTCTCTTCAAATAAATGGTGTTGGGAAAACTGGAAAGCCTCATGCAAAAGATTGAATCTGGACCACTATTTTCACCATACACAAAAATTAACTAAAAATGGATTAATAGGACATTCCATCCAAAAACAACAGAATACACATTTTTCTCAAGTGCTCATGGAACATTCTCCAGGATAGATCATATTTTGGGTCACAAATCTAGC
>NC_041231.1:67267948-67268279 GCF_002837175.3 Physeter macrocephalus
TCAAGACAGTATGGTACTGGCACAAAAACAGAAATATACATCAATGGAACAGGATAAAAAGCCCAGAGATAAACCCACATACATATGGTCACTTTATCTTTGATAAAAGAGGGAAGGATATACAGTGGCAAAAAGACAGCCTCTTCAATAAGTGGTGCTGGGAAAACTGGGCAGGTTCATGTAAAAGTATGAAATTAGAACACTCCCTAACACCACACACAAGAATAAACTCAAAATGGGTTAAAGATCTAAATGTAAGGCCAGACACTATCAAACTCTTAGAGGAAAACATAGGCAGAACACTCTATGACATAAATCACAGCAAGATCCT
>NC_041231.1:67269545-67371967 GCF_002837175.3 Physeter macrocephalus
ATATGTATAACTGATTCACTTTGTTGTAAAGGAGAAACTAACACACTATTGTAAAACAGTTATACTCCAATAAAGATGTTAAAAAAAAAAAAAAAGAATCTGCCTGCCAATGCAGGGGACACGGGTTCGAGCCCTGGTCCGGGAAGATCCCACATGCCGCGGGGCAACTGGGCCCATGAGCCACAACTACTGAGCCTGCGCTCCACAACAAGAGAGGCCACAACAGTGAGAGGCCCGCGCACCGCGATGCAGAGTGGCCCCTGCTCGCCACAACTAGAGAAAGCCCTCGCACAGAAACAAAGACCCAACATAGCCAAAAATAAATAAATAAAAATTTATTTAAAAAAAATGGAATAAAGACTTGACTGTAAAGATCTAAGACCATAAAATTCCAAGAAGAAAACAAAGGCAGTAAGCTCATAGACATTAGTCATTGCAATGATGCCTTTGGATTTTACACTAAAAGCAAAAATAAATAAGTGGAACTACATTAAATTAAAAGGTTATGCACAGCAAAGGAATCCAACAAAATGAAAAGGCAATCTCCTGAATGGGAGAACGTACTTGTAAGCCATATACTGATAAGGGGTTATTATCCAAAATATATGAAGAACTCCTACAACTGAATAGCAAAAAAAAAAAAAAAAAAAAAAAACCAAACAAACAAACAAAAAAAACCTAATTAAAAAATAGGCAGAGGATCTGAATAGATATTTTTTCCAAAGAAGACATACACATGGCCACCAGGTACAAGAAATGATGCTCAACACTACTCATCATCAGGGAAATGTAAATCAAAACCACAATGAGATATCACCTCACATCTGTTAGAATGGTTATTATCAAAAAGAAAAGATGTAACAACTGTTGGTGAGGATGTGGAGAAGTGGAAACCCTCATTCACTGTTGGTAAGAATGTAAATTGGTGCAGTCACTATGAAAAACAGTATGGAGGTTTTCCAAAAAATTAAAAATGGAACTATTACATGATTCAGCAATTGCACTTTTGAGTGTTTATTTAAAGAAAACAAAAACACTAACTTGAAAAGATATCTGCACTCCCATGTTCATTGCCACATTATTTACAATAGCCAAGAACATGGAAGCAACCTAAGTGTCCATTATGGATGAATAGATAAAGAAAATGTGGTATTTATACATACAATGAAATGTTATTGAACCTTAAAAAAGGAAATCCTGCCATTTGCTACAAAATAAACAAACCTTGAAACCATTATACTAGGTGAAATAAGTCAGACATAGAAAGACATATACTTCTATTTGAATCTAAAACAAAAATAGAAACAAAAACACCAGAACTCATAGATAGAGCAAACAGATTGGTGGTTGCCAGAGGTGGGGGCAGAGGTTGGATAAAAAGAGTGAAGGGGATCAAAAGGTGCAAACATTCAGTTATAACATAAATAAGTTCTGGGAATGTTATGACAGCATGGTCACTATAGTTAATCATACCATATTGTATATTTGAAAGTTGCTAAGCACTGACAAGGGCCTACTGTATAGCACAGGGAACTCTGCTCAATACTCTGTAATAACCGAAATGGGAAAAAAATTTGAAAAAGAATAGATACATATATATGTATAACTGAATCACTTTGCTGTGCATCTGAAACTAACACAACATTGTTAACCAGCTATACTCCAATATAAAATTAAATATTTTTTAAAAAGAGAGTAAAACTTAAAAGTTCTCATCACAAGAAAAATGTAATTCTGTGTAGTTAAAAAAGAAAAAAAAATGAATATGATATTTTCAATTTGCCCCTCTAGGTTACAGTGACTTCAGTATTAGAAAATGGTACCATGGACTCCTACTTAAAGCCTTTAAGTTGTCTCCCTTTGTTGCAAGTGAGAGAATTCCAAACTCAAACTGACTTAGGCAGAAAAAGTAGGTATTGCCTGACACAACTGAGAAATTCAGTAATTGCCAGGCTTCAGCGGGACAAAGGGTTTAATGTGATACCATCCATTCTCAGTTTCTTTCTCTCCACCTCTTGGCTTCACTTCTTTTTCTGCCTTCTTTTTTTCTTAAATAAATACTTTGCTCCTAGTGTCAAACTGGCTGCAGAAGTCCACTGAAAATAGTGAGCTTCTTTTCTAGTAGCCCCCCTGGAAATCTATATGTTCATTCTGATTAGATTGACTTAACGCACATTTCAACATGTGAAATAAATAGAGTGGCTAATATAACATGCTTGTTTACACTGACGTAAGCTTGAGTCAGGTGCTCAACCACGGAGCACAAGTGCAAATCCCCACACAGAAAACACTGAAAGGTCTTTTTATATATTTTTTATTGAAGTATAGTTGATTTACAATATTGTTTTACTTTCAGGTGCACAGCAAATTGATTTGGATATGTATATATATATACTTTTCCATTATAGGTTATTACAAGATATTGAATGTAGTTCCCTGTATTTATTTAAAGAAAACAAGTTACAGCAGGTCCTTGTTGTTTACCTGTTTTATATATAGTAGTGTATATCTCTTAATCCCAAACTCCTAATTTATCCCTCCCCTCCCCTTCCCCCTTTGGTATCCATACGTTTGTTTTCTATGTCTGTGAGTCTGTTTCTGTTTTGTAAATAAGTTCATTTGTACTATTTTCTAGATTCCACATATAAGTGATATCATATAATACTTGTCTTTCTCAATTGAAAGGTTTTGAGGTATTGATCTTCATCTAAAAACTGAGGTTACTGCCAGCAAATGGTAAAATAGAGGCCAGGAAAGCAAATAACAAATGTTTATAAATAATTCCTTATGGTGAAGGAATAAAAGACAGAAGGTGAAGTAGTTGCTCTAATAGAACATTTTCTCAGAAGTAAAAGTACAGCCACTTTGATGTCAAGTGACAACGGTCATAACAGGTAGAATAGAGTGTATTTTCCACTCATATTTTTCCGAAGACACTTTAGCTTCAATACATTGAGGGATCAAAAATACAACCTTATTCTGACAAAACAAAGATATGTGGGTTGAGTAGAGTCAGGAAATGAAGTGTTCTGGTAGCATCCACAGTGGAAATGTGCCCCTAAAAATCTTCACAGAGAATAATAAAGAACATGAGCAGGCTCTTCAAAAACTCATGAGTCACCTCTGATACTCCTGGAAATTAGTGGCTTCAGTAAGATGGTGATAAGAGAGAGTAAAAAATGATTATTACATTAAAGTTTCTCAGGCTGCATCCATAGGCTGGTGAAACAACAGGAAACTTCAGTTAAAATTACCAAAAACTCACAAATAGGAAATGCATTAGGGTTAAAAGAAAAAATTACAAAGGCAAAAGAGAGAAAGCAAAAAAGAAGCAATGAAAAAAAGGGGGAGGAAAATTAAATTCAGTCCATGGAGTTGTACATTGCAGGGTACAGTCATGATGAGGAAAGCAAAAATAAACTTGATATGAATCCTGCTCTTGAGGAATCTATATTTAGAAACCAATATGCCATTTACTTAAATAACTAAAATAAGATGTAAAAAGCAATGAGAGTAACACATATTCTTTTTAGAATTTAATGAAATAATAAAAATATGTGAGGCATTTAGTATACTACCTGACACACAAGTGAAGCTCCATAAATGTGGTGATGATTGTTTACAAAAATAGTGAAAACCATAAGCAAGTTACATTAAACAATTACTTCCATTTTTACATGGAAGAAACATTTCCAGTATAAGAAAACAGCAGAAGCAGAAGTACTATGGTAAAAATTTCAGAATATTTGTATCATCAATTCGATCAGTTTAACCAGGGTGGAGGGATGTATGAATATGTCTGGTTAGTAGCTTGTAAAATAATGAGAAGTTGCAAATTAATTCATTGGTAGCAGACACCCAGAATACAGAAAATTGTACTGTGATGGGTAGTACCTGCTCTGGGTAGCGAAAATTAGAACTGATGACAGGTATACCAAGGATGTACCACCCCAAATAGAGTGCAACACACTGGATGGTGGATGTACCTGAAAATGGGGTCTAGGGAACTGATAAAGGACTTTAAATCAATGCTCAGAAACTTGGTCTTTTTTTCCATAAGTAACAGAGAGCTGGCAAAGATTTTTGTGTAAGGAGATGATATTATAAATCTATTTTAGAAGCATAACTCTGGCAGCCTGTGGAAAATAGTGGTACACATTTATTTAGGAAATTATTGCTATGATCCTTCTGGGAATAGTGATAAGGCTTTAAATAGGATTATGTCAGTAGCAATAGAAAGAGAATGGATAAGAAAAGTGATTCCCAAATACAATGAATAAATCATACTGCAAGTGGGGAGTAAGTGAGATGATTAGAAAAAAAAAATGTTCTGTGATTTCTCATTTGAGTTTTGAGGGAGAGGTAAGAGTAGAAAGAGGAAATTCTGGATTTGACAGTAAGACATCCATTTAGAGTTGTTCAGCAGATATTTAGAAACCTCGGGTCTACAGCTCTAGAAAAACATGAAATCTAGAGATTAAAAGCCTGTGAATTTTCCAATTAGTATTAGTTGAAACAGGGAATTGTTTCTATTAGTTTGAGCCAAATGAAGCATCCAAAATTATTGCATTGGACATAGGAAGGAGGAAGATTTAGAACTACCCTTTCCACAAATATTCTATATAATGGATCCCCTTGAATGGATAAGTACAGCCTACAGAAAGCAAAAAATGAATTTATTTTATGGAATTTGAAAAACAGTTGAAACTTGGAACAATTTATACATGAAAGAGAGATAAAAAGAAGTCCTTTGACTTGAAGGGAAGTGAAAAAAATGAAAATAATGCAACATATGTAAGTGATTATTGTTAAGAAGCTTAGCAAAGAAGATGAACTTTCAGCTTTAAGTCTAAGGCAAAGGTGAATTTGAATTATAAATTTGGTTTCTAGGTGAATTAACAGTAGATTCCAGAGGACTGTAGCTAGAATAATCAAGCCAAGTCCAAGGGACACTGAGTGACTTTGTACATGTGCTTGTAGTGGATGCTCCTGGAAGCCTGGTGACTCGCCTCTGGAGTCTCCATTTGAAATTATAGCATTGATTCACTTAAAATGTTAAAAATATTTATCAACTTCTATTTCTCACCAGGATGGCGTAACTGGTAAAGGACTTATTCTTCCAGTGTTGTAAAGCACAAAACTGGACAAAGTATATGAGGCACTTGTTTTCATGCATTTGATGTGGGCCATTTAGGGCTTTCTGGGTGAATGGAAATAAAATATATAAGCCCCACATTCACCCAGTCTTTCTACCTGGGGTCAGTTTCCCAAAATGCACGAAGGGAGGCAGCCTCAGGCAGTGAGTGGAGGTCTTCATAATGAGGAGGAGGCACTGAGCACAGTCCAGGGTGGGGGTGGTAGGTCGACTTGGGGGGATATAATCCAAAGTGGAACAGTCTTCATAGAGGGTTTGCATGTGGATCCCCTGTGAGTTGTTAGATGAGGGCTAGGCTGCACATATTCAGGGAAAGACTCTACAACACCCAGGACAGAGTGACTGCAGTGGATCTGAGAGCTGAACAAAATACCAGATCGATCTCAGAGAGATAGCAGGGAGCTGTGGCTTGAAGCAAGATCTTAGTTCCCTGCCCAGGAATTGAATCTGAGTAGCCTGGATGAAAACAAGGAATCCTAGCTGCTAGTCCACCAGAGGCTAAAGGTCAGAAGCAAAATTCCACTGGCCCTTGACCTCATTGAAAAATGCATTTCTCAAGGAAGCAAAAGCTGTAAAACCAGATACACAGTTTATTATTAGAGACACAGCACAACAAGTGGGAGAGCATGCAGAGAAACAGTTTGTTTAGTTAAGACAGATGCAAGGCAGAGATACACACCTGGAGAGAAAGGGTGTGGGCGTTCTCCCTAATGAGGAGGAGTGCAGTAAAGAGGCAGTTAAATCATTTATATAGGGCAGTTCTTCCGGGTCTTTGTTTACCTTTGGCCAATTATCTGGTTTCTTTTTCCACACCTGACCTGCCCTAGGACCCTCCCGAACATGCGTGTGCAACTTTTTTCCAAGATGGATTCCAGCCCAAAGACCTATGGGAGGCCTTGGCATCACCTATTCTGGGGTGGTGCTCCCTCCTTTTTGACCCCCAAGGAGCCTTTCTGCACATGTGCAGTGTCTCCCTTGCCCCAAGGATGAGAAATATGTGACCTTTTGATCTTTTACTCAAATAGGGTTTAGCCCCTCTCTGTCCCTGCCATGACTGTTACCTTAAAATGTCCACAGGAAGCAAAGTCCAGCTATTTACCCTGTTCCTGTTGTTATTTGTATCTTGAAGTGCAAACAGAAGGCTGGTTGTAAACATCCAGCCTGGAGCCCACCTGCCTCCTTCCTCAGGAAGTGCAAATAGGAAGCCAGTTGCAAATGCCTAGCCTGGATCCCATCTGTCTCCTGCCACAAGACAACATATAGGACTAAGAGACACTGGAGCTCTAACCCAGCCAAAGTCCCTCTGGACCTCACAGAGCCTCTTGGGAATCCAGGGGAAAAACCTGGAAAAACCATACCTTATGAGTAAGAATCATACACTGACGTAGGGGCTACACCCTAGGACTAAGAAAAACTGAAACAGACTTACCATAACAAAGAGTAAGACAAAAACTGAGAGAATCAAAACCATTTTCTAGTAATTTAATTGCTGTAAGACTAAACGTTAAGGCTATTTAAGGAAAGATAACATAATCTTGACTCTCTTCCATGAATCATTAAGCAACGAAAGACGAAAAGGAGATCCATAATGAGAGAAAATAAGTGTCAATAAAGAGATTTTGAGATGACTCAGATGTTAGAATTAGCAGTCAAGTATTTTCAAAGAGCTATTATAAACGTGTTCCAGGACCTCTAAAAAAAAGATGGACATAATAAATGAAGAGATGGGCAATCCATAGAGAAAAGAAGCCTATAAAAAAAAAGGCTAAAACAAGTTTAATAAAAGAGGATCAGAGTTGGAAGTCTCACATTCCCTGATTTCAAGACTTGTTATAAATCTGTAAATAGTAATCAAGTAGTGTAAATAGAAATCAAGACAGTGTGATGTTGGCAACATAATAGATATATAGATTCATGGAAGAGAAAAAAGATGATATTGATTTTCAACAAAATACTGACCCAAACTCAGAGGAGAAATGAATCTCTTTAACAAATCATGCTAGAACAAGTAGATTTCCATCACATTATCCACAAATTTAATTTAGAATGAAGCATAGACCAAAGATAGAACTGGAAGCTATAACTATTCTAGATGAAAACATAGGAGAATATCTTTGTGATATTCTTAGAAAGAATACAAGAAAAATAATTATAAACTTGACTTCATCAAGAGTAAAAACCTCTGCTCATTAAAAAGTAGTATTAAGAAAATAAAAAGGCAAGGCACACACTGGGAAAAATATTCTAAATACATATATTTGACAAAAGATTGGTATTCTGAATATGTAAGGAAGTGTTATAACTCAGTGACAACAAGATTGACAACTTAATTAAAAAGAAGCAAAGAATTTAAGAAGACACATAACATTGTTTTGTAACATTTGCCAATGTTTTCCAAATGGCCATGAAACTCACAAAAAGTTGCTCAATATCCTTGTTATCATGAATATACAAAATAAAACCACAATGAAATGTTATCTCCTACCCTCCATGGTGGCCAAAATTTTTATTTATTTATTTTTATTTTTATTTTTTTAACATCTGTGTTGGAGTATAATTGCTTTACAATGCTGTGTTAGTTTCTGCTGTACAACAAAGTACATCAGCTACATGTATACATATATCCCCATATCCCCTCTCTCTTGTGACTCCCTCCCACCCTCCCTATCTCTCTGCTCTAGGTGGTCACAAAGCACCCAGCTGATCTCCCTGTGCTTTGTAGCTGCTTCCCACTAGCTATCTATTTTACATTTGGTAGTGTATATATGTCAATGGTACTCTCTCACTTCGTCCCAGCTTACCCTTCCCCACTCCTCATGTCCTCAAGTCCATTCTCTACGTTTGCAGCTTTATTCCTGTCCTATCCCTAGGTTCATTGGAACTGTGTATTTTTTTTTTTTTAGATCCCACATACATGTGTTAACATACGGTATTTGTTCTTCTTTTGCTGACTTACTTCACTCCGTATGATAGACACTAGGTCCATCCACCTCATTACAAGTAACTCAGTTTTGTTTCTTTTTATGGCTGAGTAATATTCCATTGTATATATGTGCCACATCTTCTTTATCCATTCATCAGTTGATGGACACCTAGGTTGCTTCCATGTCCTGGCTCTTGTAAATAGTACTGCAATGAACGTTGTGGTACATGATTCTTTTGGAATTATGGTTTTCTCAGGGTATATGCCCAGTAGTGGGATTGCTGGGTCATATGGTGGTTCTATTTTTAGTTTTTTAAGGAACCTCCATACTACTCTTCATAGTGGCTGTATCAATTTACATTCACACCAACAGTGCAAGGGGGTTCCCTTTTCTCCACATCCTCTCCAGCATTTACTGTTTGTAGATTTTTCATGATAGCCATTCTGACCAGTGAGAGGTGATATCTCATTGTAGTTTTGATTTGCATTTCTCTAATGATTAGTGATGTTGGTCATTCTTTCATGTGTTTGTTGGCAGTCTGTATACCTTCTTTGGAGAAATATCTATTTAGGTCTTCTGCCCATTTTTGGATTGGGTTGTTTGTTTTTTTTGTTATTGAGCTGCATGAACTGCTTGTAAATTTTGGAGATTAATCAGAGTTTAAAAATGTCTGCCTTACATTTAGGTCTTTAATCCATTTGAGTTTATTTTTGTGTATGGTGTTATGAAGTGTTCTAAATTCATTCTATTACATGTAGTTGTACAGTTTTCCCAGCACCACTTATTGAAAAGGCTGTCTTTTCTCCATTGTACATTCTTGCCTCCTTTATCAAAGATAAGGTACCCGTATGTGCATTGGCTTATCTCTAGGCTTTCTATGCTGTTCCATTGATCTGTCTTTCTGTTTTTGTGCCAGGATTCATACTATCTTGGTTACTGTAGCTCTGTAGTATAGTCTGAAGTCAGCTCTGTTTTTCTTTCTCAAAATTGCTTTGGCTATTTGGGCTTTTTTGCATTTTCCATACAAATTTTAAGATTGTTTGTTCTAGTTTTGTGAAAAATGCCACTGGTAGTTTGATAGGGATTGCATTGAATCTGTAGATTGCTTTGGGTAGTATGGTCATTTTCACAATGTTGATGCTTCCAATCCAAGTTTTATTGATCTTTCCTATTGTTTCCTTCCTTCATTTCTTTTTCATTTATTTCTGATATGATCTTTATGATTCCTTTCCTTCTGCTAACTTTGGGGGTTTTTTTGTTCTTTTTTCTCTAATTTTTTTATTTTCTCTTTGATTTCTTCAGTGATCTCTTGGTTATTTAGTAGTTTATTTCAATTTTCTTAAATTTACCGAGGCTTGATTTGTGACCCAAGTTATGATCTATCCTGGGGAATGTTCCAAGAGCACTAGAAAAGAAAACGTGTTCTGTTATTTTTGGATGTAATGTCCTATAAATATCAATTAAGTCCATCTAGTCTAACATGTCATTTAAGGCTTGGGTTTCCTTATTTATTTTCATTTTGGATGATCTGTCCATTGGTGAAAGTGGGGTGTTAAAGTGCCCTACTCTGATTGTGTTACTGTTGATATCTCCTTTTATGGCTGTTAGTATTTGCCTTATGTATTGAGGTGCTCCTATGTTGGGTGCATAAATATTTACAATTGTTATATCTTCTTCTTGGATTGACCCCTGGATCATTATGTAGTGTCCCTCTTTGTCTCTTGTAATAGTCTTTATTTTAAAGTCTATTTTGTCTGATATGAGAATTGTTACTCCAGATTTCTTTTGGTTTCCATTTGCATGGAATATCTTTTTCCATCCCCTCACTTCCAGTCTGTAATGTGTCCCTAGGTCTGGTGTGGGTGTCTTATAGACAACATATATATGGGTCTTGTTTTTGTATCCATTCAGCCAGCCTGTGTCTTTGGGGTGGAGAATTTAATTCATTTACACTTAAGGTAATTATTAATATGTATGTTCCTATTACCATTTTTTAAATTGTTTTGGGTTTGTTAAGGTAGGTCTTTTCCTTCTCTTTTGTTTCCTACCTAGAGATGTTCCTTTAGTGTTTGTTGTAAAGCTGGATTGGTGGTGCTGAATTCTCTTAGCTTTTGCTTGTCTGTGAAGCTTTTGATTATTTGTCCTGTATGGGACTCTCTATGCTTCCTGGACTTGATTAACTATTTCCTTTCACATATTAGGGAAGTTCTCAACTATAATGTCTTCAAATATTTTCTCCATCCCTTTCTTTTTCCCTTCCTCTTCTGGGACCCCTATAATTCGAATGTTGGTGTGTTAAATGTTGTGCCAGTGGTCTCTGAGACTGTCTCAATTATTTTCATTCTTTTTTCTTTATTCTGCTTTGCTGAATTTATTTCCACTATTTTATCTTCCAGTCATTTATGCATTCTTCTGCCTCAGTTATTCTGCTATTGATTCCTTCTAGAGTATTTTAATTTCATTTATTGTGTTGTTCATCATTGTGTGCTTGCTCTTTAGTTCTTCTAGGTCCTTGTTTAATGTTTCTTGTATTTTCTCCATTCTATTTCCAAGATTTTGGATCATCTTTACTATCATTAATCTGAATTCTTTTTAGGTAGACTGCCTATTTTTTCTTCATTTGTTTGGTCTGGTGGGTTTTTACCTTGCTACTTCATCTGCTGCATATTTCTCTGTCTTCTCATTTTGTTTAACTTACTGTGTTTGGCGTCTCCTTTTCACAGACTGCACATTCAGAATTCACGTTATTTTGCGTGTCTGCCCCCAGTGGGTGAGGTTGGTTCAGTGCCTTGTGTAGGCTTCCTGGTGGAGGGGATTGGTGCCTGTGTTCTGGTTGGTGGGGTTGGATCTTGCCCTTGTGGTGGGTGGTGTGTTTTGGGGAGTCTGTGAACTTAGTGTGCCTTTAGGCAGCCTCTCTGCTATTGGATGGGGTTGTGTTTCTGTTTTGCTAGTTGTTTGACATGGGGCATCCAGCCCTGGAGTTTGCTGTCTGCTTGGTGGAGCTGGGTCTTAGTGTTGAGATGGAGATCTCTTGGAGAGGTGTCTCCAATTGATATTACATGGGGCCTTGAGGTCTCTGGTGGCCCAATGTTCTGGACTCAGCTCTCCCATCTCAGAGGCTCAGGTCTGACACCCAGCCAGAGCACCAAGACCCTGCCAGACACAGGGCTTGGAAGAAAAGGAAGAAAAAAAATGGACAGAATCCTACAAGAAATGGTAAAAGCCAACCTAAAGAGACAAAATCACACAAAGAAACATACACATACACACTCACAAAAGGAGCAAAAAGGAAAAAAAAAAATTTAAATAAAATAATAAAATAAATAAATAAGGAAGAGAGCAACGAAACCAATAAACAAATCCACCAATGGTAACAAGCACTAAAAATTAAACTATGATAGACATAAAACCAAAAACAAATCAAACACAGGAAGCATACCCCAAGTTTACAGTTGCTGCCAAAGTCCACTGCCTCAATATTGGGAATATTCGTTGTCTCTTTAGGTATTCCACAGATGCAGAGTTTGTCAAGTTAATTGCGGGGATTTAATCTGCTACTCCTGAGACTGCACAGAGAAATTTCTTTCTCTTCTTTGTTCACGCAGCTCCTGGGGTTCAACTTTGGTTTTGGGCCTGCTTCTGCATGTATTCCACCCTCAGGACTCTCTTCCCCTCCCAGACAGGAGGGGGTTAAAGGAGGAGCTGATTAGGGCTCTCTTGCTCCCTCAGGCCAGGGAGAGGGAGGGGTACGGTAGTCATAATTGGAATGCAGGGAGTGTCTGCGGTGGCCAAGGACCACGTCATGTTGCAACAGCCTGAGGCACGCCATGTGTTCTCCTGGGGAAGTTGTCCCTGGATCACCGAACCCTTGCAGTGGTGTGCTACACAGGCTCCTGGGGGGATGTGGGTAGTGACCTGCGCTTGCACCCAGGATTCTTGGTGGCAACAGTGGCAGCGTTAGTGGTGCATGCCTGTCTCTGTGGTCCTAGCTGATAGCCACTGCTGGTGCCCATCTCTGGAGCTCACTTAGGCAGTGCTCTGCCTTCTGTGGGCACATAGAGCAGGAATCCCCTCTCCTAGCACACACTGAAACAATGGTCTCTTGCCTCTCCAGCAGGTCTAGACATTTTCCTGCACTCCCTCTCAACTAGCTGTGGTGCATTAGCCACCTTCAGGCTGTCTTCACGCAGCCAACCCCAGTTCTCTCCCTGGGGTCTGACCTCTGAAGCCTGAGTCTCAGTTCCCAGCCCCCACCATCCCCAGGGTGTGAGCAGACAAGCATCTCAGGTTGGTGAGTGCTGGTCAGCACTGATCCTCTGTGCAGAAATCTCTCTGCTTTGCCCTCTTCACCCCTGTTTCTGTGCTCCTCTCCATGGCTCTGAAGCTTCCCCTCCACCCACACCCTGTCCCTGCCAGTGAAGGGGCTCCCTAGCATGTAGAAACTTTTCCCCTTCATAGCTCGCTCCTAGAGATGCAGGTGCTGTTCCTATTCTTTTGTCTCTGTTTTTTTCTTTTTTCTTTTGCCCTACCCCTGTATGTGGGGATTTTCTTGCCTTTTGGAAAGTCTGAGGTCTTCTGCCAGCATTCAGTAGGTGTTCTGTAGGAGTTGCTCCACATGTAGATGTATTTTTGATGTATTTGTGGGGACGAAGGTGAGCTCCACATCTTACTCCTCTACCATCTTGAAGCCTAGTTCAACCAAAAATTTTAAAATAATAATAACACCACCAAATGTTGGCAAGGATGTGGAAAAACTGGAATTCTCTTACATTGCTAGTGGGAATGTTAAATGGTACCTCCCCTTTGGAAAACTCTTTAGAAGTTTTCTGATAAACTTAAATATACAATTACCCTACCAGCTAGCAATTCAATCATAGATATTTACCAAAAAGAAGTGAAAGTATGTGTTCACAAAAAGAATAATACAAGAATACTTAGAGCAGCTTTATTTAAAATAATCCCAAACTGGAAAAAAAACTTCCTGAACTAATGTCTATCAGTAGAGAATGAAAAAACAATTTGTGGTATATTAATACAACAAAACATTACTCAGCAATAAAATATAATAAACTAATATAAATAATAATGTGGGTATAGCTTAAAAACCTATTGCATGAAAAAAATACAAAAATACTAATAATGCCATTCAGATGGTATTCAAAAGCAGGCAGAATTAGTCTAGGAACATAGAAATCAGAACAGTGGTTGTTGGCCATGGGGTGAGGTTTGACTCAAAGGGGACAGGGAGGCACTCGCTTGGTGATGGAATTGTTGTCTATCTTGCCTGGATTGTTGCTTACATAGGTGTATGTATCTGTCAGAACTCATGAATTGTATGTTTAAGATCTGCATATGTCACTGTACATAAAGTTTACATACATACACACACACATACACAGAAAAGAATGTGTACAGAGTTGCTGCTAGGTGTAAAGCACTATAATGAGAATTGTGGGGAACCCAAAGAACAATGAGACATCCCTGAGAATAAGAAGATGATATATTCACTAAAACATAGTTTGGAGGTCTAAGTAGTGAAGATTTTATTAGAAGCCTTAGTGATAATGAGCAGGATCCTGTGGGGCTCCTGGGCACAAAAGACTTTCTGTGTCCCCCATTTCTTTGCTGACAGGAAATAGGCTTCATTCAGCCTCCATGACCTTCCTTGAGTTCCAACAGCAGGTTCAAACAGTTGTTAATTAGGGAAGGAAAGGGATTCAAGGTAAGGGAGAAACAAACATTCAAGAGAAACAGCAGTGCAGCCTTTGGGCTAAGTCCTGGTTCCCCATCAAGGGATACACATAACAATATCTTTGAGCTGTTTTGTAGATACAAAAACCCCCACCAGGTGGAAGAAGTTAACTGTATGCCTCCCACAAGCACGTAACACCAGACAGGTTGGTACCTGGAGGTTGATGATGCTGAGTCCTACTTACCTCACCACGAACCAATCAGAAGGTTGTCCACCAGCTGATCACTCCCTCTTTGAACCATTACTATGAAACTTCTCACTACCCTGTCCAAGTGGGGACACACAGTTTTGAGGACATTAGCTCACTGTGGTCCCCTTTTGCCTGACAAAGCAATAAAATTATTCATTTTTACTTCACCCAAAACTCTGTCTCTGAGATTTAATTTGGTGTCGGGGTACAGAGGCCAGATTCGGCTTCATTAGTAAATCATTCTTTTGCCCTTAGCAAAGGTAGTTTTTAATCCTTGTTTTTATTACAACAGTAATATATTTATAAACTAGAACAGCTACTCATTGAATAGATAACATAACCACTTAAGTACATTTTGTAAAAATATAAACACTTTAGAACTGCTAAGTTTTACTCATTTACTTTATCTTTTAACCACGTTCTTGTTTCTCTTCATGGTTAAGTGCATTGCTTTTTAAAATTCATTCTCCATAGTATTTTCTGTGCCTGACCTTTTCCCATCTGCAGAATCTCTTTTCTACTTCCTAAAGGTAGCTTCCCTTCCTTCTTTACTTGTCACTGGGGAGAGAACTGATCAGTTCCATTTTAATCAGAGAGTAGGCATAAACTTGTCTTTTTAGCATTCTTAGTTATCCTGCTGAATACCACGCATCCCTGCTGTGTTCCTTCTGACACCTCCTCTTTTTCTCTCTCCTCTTGGCAAAACAGAAAGCGACAAGAATTATGCGGCAGCATGAAGTCTCTGGTCTGAACGAAAACTCTGTGATTGTCTTTTTCCAACCAACAAGTTCTCTGGAAGACAGCTTCTAAATTGTCTTAAGCTCCCCTCCCAGTAGGTATGCTAGATGCTTACTAATTAATTTGAACTGAATGGGCTCTTAGCAACTCTCATTCACAGAATTAAATCTCTGTGCTCTGTAGATTTGAAAGGACTATACCTTCCAAGAGTGTAACTTTTTACAACCTGGATAAGGTTTGTGAGCAGATATTTTATAAGCAGCAAGTTAAGCCTAGCTATTAATATATTAATATGTTAATATTTAGAACATATTACAAAGAAAAGAATGGGAAATACTGGTTGATGAGAACTTTAGGCATTAAACTGAGCCACTTCATTTTAGTAGATGTTTAGGTACCTATTATATGTATCAACATAATGAAAAGAGCATTTGACAACAGTACATGCATCTTTTCTGAAAATCTGGAGTTACTTTTATGTAAGTGATCTTCAAGTGTGGCGGAAGAAAATCAGATTCTAAAAGAAGAAAACCTGAATCATTTCAGAAACTGACAATGATGTTAAGAGTGGGTGAATATTACAAAACAACAAAATGTTAGTTGATAAGACATGTTTGGATTAATAGCAGTTCTGTGATGCTTATTGAAAAGAAATTATAGAAAGCACCCAACTATCATTTATCTTCACCCTTACTGAAAGTAATTTTTAGAAAAAGGAATACCAGGAATAGCATAATTACTGGAACTGAAATACTCCCACGGTAAGTGTTGAGTACTTATTTTATTACTTGTAAATGTATCTTTCTTCAACTTTACATATATCATAACTAATGTACTTGGCCACCCCAGTGGTAGCGCACCCCACAAAGTCTGTTTTGACTCCATGTCTCTGTGGACAAAGAATGTTGCCTACCATTTCAGTAAACAAAGTATGTTGAAGCCACCAGGCCCTCAGCCACTGCAGCCACGCCAGACAGTGCACCCTGCGGGGAATTTGGGATGAAAAAAAAACATGTTGCCTGTCAGCAAGCCATCAGTCTCTGAATCCATCCCCAGTGGTGCACCCTGAGGAGATTCAGGTTGGAGAAAAACAGGATACTGGCCCTAGATAGATAAGGTGCCTATCAAAGGAATATTTTCAAGAAACCCAGACTCTTGCTTCTTCTCATACATAGAAAAGCACTAAATTCATTAATTTGAGATGTCTGGTTTTCTTTAATTAGCAGTAACCTTTTGATGTTCCAACTACCTGGATTTTTTTGCAAAAACTCCTATATATCCTGGCTCCTCCATTACCTCCTCAGAACAGCTCATCAGAACTATCTGAGAAGCCATATCCTGGGCTTAAGTCCTCAGTAAATCCACCAAATAAAACATAATTCTCAATTTTTAGGTTGTGCAGTTCGTTTGTTTGTTTGTTTGTTTCCAGCTGACTTCTCCAAGTGACTTAGCTGACATCAGGTGCTATACATTGAATGTTTCCCCCACCCCAAATTCATATGAAAAATCCTAATACCCGATGTGATAATATTTGGAAGTGGGGCATTCGGGAGGTAATTAGGTCATGAAGGTAGAGCCTCATGAATGGGATCAGTGTTGATAAATGGAATATTGCTGGCATATCAGTAAATAAAGGATGTCATGGTCATCAGCGATTGAAGCCACCACCTGGCGGTGAGCTGGTGAGCCCTGAGGGAACTCAGGAAGGAAAGAATACCTGCCATCTAGCAGCCATCAGACAGCAGCCATCAGACTGCAGCCACTCCCCACGGTGAACCCTGAGGAAACTCAGGATAGAAAACACAGGATACTGGCCCCAGAGAGCTGAGGTTCATATCAAAGGAAAGATTTCAGTGATCCCCCAGACTCTTGCATCTTCCCATACATAGAAAAGTGCTAAATTCCTTAACTCAAGATTAATCCTTTGTTCTTACTACCTGCCCTTTGTTGTAAAACTCCTACATACCCTGGCTCCCCAACTTGCCTCTTCCTCGGAAAAGTTCTTTCAGTGTTACTTGAGATGCTGCCTCCTGGGCTTGAAGTCCTAAAAATTCCCGCTGAAAAAAATATAACTCTCAACTTTGGGGTTGTGAATATTTTTTCAGTCGACAGTGTCTTTATGAAAGAGACCCCATAGAGCTCCACTGCCCCTTCTGCCATGTGGGGGGGCACAGAGAAAAAAGGCCATCTATGAATTAGAAAACAGGCTCTCACCAGACACCAAATCTGCTGATGCCTTGATCTTGGACTCCCCAGCCTCCAGAATCATGAGCAATAAATGTGTGATGTTTATAAGCCATCCAGTCTATGGTGTTCTATTACAGAAGCCCAAAGGGAACAAGAAACAAGCCACACCCACGGTTTCTGTAATATCTGGAGGTTCTCAACTCTGGTTGTTCATCAGACTTAAGTATGGCTATTTTTAAGTACATGGAAAGCTTATCTGAACTTACTGAATCATAATCTTCAGAAGAGGGCCTTTACCCCTGTACTTTATTTAGAGTGGCAAAGGCGATTTTGATGTGTAACCCAGTGTGAGAACTATTGGTGTAGACCAACTCTCCTACTCAAGAATGCAAGTGATAAACTAAAACCAGCATAATTTTTCTCTCCCTGTGTTAAATTATATTTGGATGAGGCATGCTTTCCTATCTCTCTGTTAAAGAACACTGGGATTAAGCAAAAATAACCTAGCTACTTGCTCTAGGGAATATATACTCTTGGAAGATACGTCTGTGAACCAATGAAAAAGGCTTACTTATCAAGACAGTTTACTCTTCAAAACTGACTTCAAGACCTTTGCCCCAATGTGCCCCCAAGTCCAAAGCTATTATGTGATAAGATCTGCTAAATCCTGAGTGTATCTTGCCTTATGGACTGATTTTAAGTTTCCCAGACCAGGTCACAATGCCTTACAAATAGACTCCCTGACTCCCCCTCTTTTGAGGATCTTCTAAGACCCTGTCAAGGTTGTTTTCGCCCTGATGGCAGTGTGTCCAATAAGCTTACCTTTGCTTTATCAATAGGTATTTTTGGTGAGTTGAAAGTCACAGTTCAATCATCATCACTCAGTTGCATAAATTATATATTTGATAACAATGGCTACATTTTATAAGAATAAAATATAGAGCTTGAAATGCACAAATCACCTAGGTACAGACTGAGGTGAATTACTTGGGCATTTTTTGCAAAGGTTGCCTTGGTTTCTCCTTTCCACAGATGATTTTGTTCTTGGGTGTGCTCTGGCAATACTGCAAGTTTTGATAACGCAGAGCATCCTAGTTTAATACCTTCACCTGAAGAAGCTGACAACAATTTCTAAGTTCCATTTTCTCCTGTTCAAGCATCATGCTACTCCCAGGAATCCAAAGTCCCTGATTGTTTTCCCTTTGTTAGGGGTTATTCTGTTGCTGTTTCCATCTATTAATATATGTGCTAAACCAATTAGGAAAATATTACCTGTGACCATTAGGCAATTATGACATTTACTTCATCTTAATCTGTATCTCCTACTTAAAAAAAAAAACTGTTTCTATTTATTTTACATAGAAGTAACTTTACTGTATCTAAATTCTAAACCTATATTTGACTTTAGACACAAAATTCAAAAATTTCTGAGAAAATATGTCGGAGCTCATGAACTGATGTTCTAAAATGGAAAATATTCAAGAAAATTAAGAGACTATCAAAAAAAAAAAGGTCTGAGAAGAAGGAACATTAGGTTAAATAACCAAAAGACAAATAAGGATATTTGACTGATGAGCTTGGATTTTTAAAGGGCACATATAAAAGACAACTAAGAGTGAATTTGATAGAGTGGGATGATGTGAGGATCCAGAATAAGCCTACAGTTGTGCCCCCAAAATTAAATTAAAATTATTTTAAAGTTAAATTTGGCTAAAAGGGCCTTCAAAATTAGTATGAAGAGGAAAAGGAACTGAGCTTGAAAAACTTGACAAGAGTCGTTACTTCCATTCCTGGGAGCATGTGGTTAAAGGTCAAAATTCTTAAAAGCTTTTGACTCAACCTCAAACTCCCATATTTAAGATAAAGAAAAATAGACTTTAAAAATAAATGTCAACATGTGTATTTTTGACTCACTATTTGAAGTTCTGGGACATGTCTGGTTTGAGGCAATAAGGGAGGAATTAGTGAGATAAAGCCACACAACAGTTCAGCTCAGGTGGGTCATTTAGTGCTAAGGATTGGGTCCAGCTGCAAGTTCAGACACAACTATGATGCATGGCATTAAATAGGCTAGGACTCTGCGGCATAATTTTAATAAAATGAGCATTAGATTTATCCATGATACTTATTTCTGTTTCATTTTATGATAATGTCTGGATCTGTAGTTAAGGCAGCAAAGACATGAAATAAGTTTGGACACCCAAATCTCAACATCAGGTAAAACATTTGCTCATATTTTAATGTATAGACCTCTAGACTTGGTGTATGCAGATATAGAGACACATAAGATTGGTATAATACAGTGCATAGTGTTTTATAACCTTTTAAACTTTACATATTAAGCTTTGTCAAAAATATTCATCGATAACTTTTAATGTCTGCATAGAAATTGGATTGGATCATAATTGATTTAACTATCAAACTATTGTTAAAACTGTAATATTTTAGCCCCAAAACATTCATATAGCTATATAATATTTTCATACACTACTAATTATTTTCTCCAGATAAACTCCTAGAAGTAGAAATACTGGGTCCAATGCTATGCACATTTTTAAGGCTTTTCTCTCATCATTTAAGCTGTTAAAAGTCTTGTTGGCAGGAATTTATTGATGAAAAATTGTATATGTGTTAAAGAATAAAGGCAAACGTCAGTGATTTTACTATTTCACAGTATGATATTTTAATACATTGGATGTATTAAAGTTGGCAACAGATAAGGAAGTGTTAAATGTAATGTCAGAAGATCTGGATTAAATTCCCACAATGTCACCTGTTACTAGAGTCTTTAAGAAATGCATTGATCTCAATCAACCTATTTCATCATCTTTAAAGTTGGATTAATAATACCTGTCATAGCAACCTCTCGTGCTTGTTTTAAGAATCAATATGAAACAAAGTACATGGAGAATTTAGAAATATATATCAAGATTTTCAGTAAGCTCAGGGCTGAATGGAAGTCATAGCTGGATCTCTGAGCATGGCTACAGTACCCACGGGAGCCCAAGTACAGCTGAGTAGGTCCAGGAGCTGCATGGTCCTCTGATCAGCTAGACTTCAACACGTACATTATTCAGAGAAGCAGTTACTGCTTAAAGTAAGGGATCATGTCACTCTATTTCTATTGTTACATCACAAATTACACTGTATGGTTTAAACAAAAACAATCATTCACTATCATTCACAGTTTCTGAGGGTTAGGAATTCAGACAAGGTTATCTGGAGCCTCAGTTGGAACACATGAAAGCTGGAGGCTGGAATATTCTGAAGGTTCCCTCATGTACGTGCCTGGCAGTTGATGCTAGTTCTGAGCTTAAGGCATGGTTGGACTATCACTTTGAATGTCTATACGTGACCTTGACATGTGCCCTGGTTTTCCTTACAATGGTGGCTGGGTTAACCTGGGGCCTGGATTCTATGGAGAATCATCAAGAGAGAAAGGGAGAGACAGACACAGAGAGACACAGAGACAGTGAGAAGAAGGAAAAAGACACCTTGCCTTTATGAACCAGCAAGTAGCTATGGAGATCACATGGCATAATCTCCACCACATGCTACTGGTTGACAGTTTCAAATGTGCACTCTGGTTCAAGAAGAGGGAACAATGATTGCACCTCTTGATAGAGGTGTGTCAGTATCACATTGTAAGGCACCACCTGGGATATAATATATCTTGGTGAAACCATCTTTGGAAAATACAATGTAACACAGAATATACAAACCCCTAGAACTGTTACTTCTCTCCTCCTCTATAAAGTTGTAAAAGCTACATTCTTCTTCCCAGGAGCCATCTTGTGAATGTACCAGGGGTCTTGTTGTGGGGTGGAAAACTCAAGAAATCTGAGAGGTTAGAAAGGCTAAGCATTTTTTTTAAAAAGCTGCCTTGAAAATTATTAGTATTAACTAAGTTCTAAGCTGGGTTAAATTAATGACTAAAATTCTAATATTTTTTACTACCCAATGTTTAGGGCTTGAAAGAATCATTTAGTTATACATAAAATTTAAAAATATTGAGTTTTCTCAACACCTTCATTCTAGTATAAGTTATAATTTATTACTCTGTTTTTATTGAATTAAGTTTGTTAAAAAGAATTACTTCAGGTTTAGACAGAATTCTGCTTACTTGTACTTAATATAGCAAGTTGCCTGATGAGGATTGAATATTAAAATTGTTGAAGTTGGAAAATCTTATTTGGGATTTGAGGAAGACACCTTTGAACTAGGAGAATGGTTGTATTTTGATAGACGTTTATAAATATTCACTGACTAAAGAGATGCCTTACAGTTATTCTTGGGGAAGTCCTAAACCCATGACTGTTGATGCCCAGGAGTAAATCCTGAATGCGGTAGATTTGGGGGAAATTTACTGTCAGATGTTATGATTGCCTTACATGATTAAAGAGTGAAGAAGATGTGGGTTCTTGATATCAGTGCATCCAGTAAGAAAAGGAAGCAAACTTTGGACATAGGGAGAAACAATAGCTCCTCTTTTCTCAGGCCAGGAGGCATCTGGAGACTCTTTTCATCTTTTGAGTTGGGAGACAGGAGCCATGCTGGGCCTCTTTTTCTTGTCCAGACCTTTGTCTTTTGTTTTTGTTCTACTTTCTTGTCTTGTTTCATTCTACTTTTTTTTGTTTACTTCATTCCATCTTGCGTTTCCTGTACTCTATTCTTTGTTTTGGATATCATATTTATAATTTTCAGAGGTTTTTCTTTTGTATTATTTCTTTTCATACCATTTTTTTTTCTTATGGATGCAATATTTTCTCTTACCTCTGAAAGAGATCAATTACAGTTACTTTGATTTAAGTTTTCCCCAGGCACTTTTTCTGCTTACTTATTTTGTAGCTATCTTTAATGTTGGGGAATTTCAGTTGTCTGGTTACCTAGTGTTGGTTACATTGAAGAATGAGACACCAAAATTAATCAGTAGCTCTGTGCTGGTGGACTGGAAGGCTTTCCTGGAGGGTGATAGGGTGAACATCTGGCTTTTCTCTAACTTCCAATGTAAATGTTGATAAATATTGCCTCCTTCAGTTGATTTTCCAGAGAAGGACCTGTCAGTATCATCACAGGAAGTTTACAGCTAGTTTAGGAAAGGTAAAGGGAGGTTTTTCACCATTCCATATACACATCTTTACCTATTCTCTCTATGTACAACTTTGCTCTTTGCCCTCCTGTGTGCATACCTCTTTATATATAGATTTATATTGGGGAGGGGAGGTTCAGGAGGGACGGTTATCCATGTGTTTAGGGTGGAAGCCTGAAGGTATAGAAATTCCTTTAAAGTCAGCTCCCCAAACACTCTCATACGCTACATTGCATCAACTTTCTGAGACTTTCTGGGGTTCCATGGAGAAAATTGCCTTGTTTCTCACTGAACCACTCCAGCAACTGCAGGAACAATGGTAAACCATGCATCTTCCTTCACCTGCCTTCTACCATCATACATTGGGATAAGAGGGCTATAGAAGTCACCTAGTTTCATTTGAATTTAGGATTCATATTTCTATCTCCTCTTTAATGCTTTGGGATAATTTTTAAAACGAGAAGGGAAAAGATATGTTGACTCTACTCTTTGAAATTCTAAATCTCGTTAATATATCAAATATATATTTTAATAGAATTAATATATTTAAGCTAGAACATCTAGATTTTAAAGAATAGAAATAAAATAAAAAACATCCAGAATCCTATAACTCTGAGATAATCACTCTTAAAGTATTAATATATATTCTTAATTGACATATTATTATTCTATCTTGCTGTTCTAAGGTTAACTTTTTAACCACCCAAGTCCTCAATTTACACCAAGTAAACGCCTTCCACAGCCAGTTTACCATTTAATAGAATGATGCTTCCTTTAGTGTATCAAGTATATCTCTTTATTTACAGCTATTTTTCTGGAAGGCATTTACAAACATTAGAGAGCACTCCATAAAGACTTGGACTCTAAGAATTGATACTTCTTGTCTATACAAATAAATAACTCAAGTCAAAAACAAAAATTCCATACAATGGAGAAAATGATAAGTGTTAGTCAGTGATTTCTTCTCTAGAAATAAAGAAATGATCTGTAGTTTCACCTTCCACAGCTCAGAAACAATAACACTTGTGAAGCTCTCATGAGCTACCAAATTAATCAGTCATGATTCATGACATTGAGAAATCCTTTCACAACAGAGGCTGTGTCTTATTTATCCTTATCTCTTTCCTGGTGCCTAGATAACTACTTTGCACATATTTCATGTTTAAGAAAAGGATATTAAATACCTGAAAAAATACCTCTGACATAATTTAATAGACTATATTTTTGCATTCAGGTTTCTTTTTCCCTTTGCTGATATCAATTTCAATTTAGACTAAGATATGGGAGAAATTAATTTATTATGTAGATGGCATCTGCAAGTGAAAATAAAATGTAGTTTCCTTGGCTTTCCTCTGAATATGGGTGCTTTGCTTCTCTTTCAAGCAAAAAATATATTATTTTATCAGAAATGTGTGAAAGAAGTCTAACTTTTGAAAATATCAAAAGAAAAGTGGTATATTTGGAATATAAAAAATTTGGTAGTTTACACTTTTTAATTTAATGATTTATTTATTACTAGAAAATCTATATTGATTGCATTAAAAATACAGATAAGAAACAAAGGTAAAAAAAGAAGCTTAGACTCATAAGTCCAATAATCAAAGATAGCCACTGTTTACATCTTTGTTCTACTTTTTATGCATAATATATTTACCAAATTTAAAAGCAAGGAATTGCATGATTTGCTCATACAAATAATTAAAATGTTCAAACACCCGTGGGAGAGTGTAAAGTAATATAGACACTTTAGAAGCATTCTGGCAGTTCCCCAAAAGGTTAAACAGAGCTGCTATATGACCGGGCAATTCTACTACCAGGTATATACCAAAGAGAAATGAAAATATATGGCCACTCAAAAACATGTACGTGAATGTTCATAGTAGCTTTATTCATAATAGCCAAAAGTTTGTCTGGTTTTGGTACCATGGTGATGCTGGCCTTGTAAAATGAGTTCAGAAGCATTCCTTCCCCTGCAATTTTTGAAATAGTTTGAGAGGATCAGTGTTATCTCTCCTTTAAAGGTTTAGTAGAATTTATCTGTGAAGCCATCTGGTCCTAGAGTTTTGTTTATTGGGAGTTGTTACATTACTGATTCAATTTCAGAATGATAATTAATCTGTTCTTATTTTCTATTTCTATTTCTTCCTGGTTCAGCCTTGGGAGATTGTATGTTTCTAGGAATTTATCCATTTCTTCTAGGTTGTCCATTTTACTGGCATATACTTGCTCATAGTAATCTCTTATGATTTTTGTATTTCCTCTTACATTTCTGGTTTTATTTATTTGAGCCTTCTCTTTTTTCCTGATGTATCTGGCTAAAGTTTAATCAATTTTGTTTATCTTTTCAAAGGACCAACTCTTAGTTCATTGATATTTTCTATTGTTTTTTAGTCTCTTTCATTTATTTCTGCTCTGATCTTTTTAAGTTTTCTACTAATTTTAGATCTTGTTAGATCTTGTTTGTTCTTCTTTTCCTCATTCCTTTAGATGTAACATTAGATTGTTTATTTGGGTTTTTTATTATTTCCTGAGGTGGATGCACTAGTAGGTGGGACTGGCTCCCAGCCTGGTTGGCTTCCATACTCTGCCTCATGTGGTGGCTGCTGGCCTGCTGGTGGGCAAGGCTGGGTCCTGGTGGGCATGGCTTGTGGCACACCTAGGGAGGTTCCCAGGGCTGGTACTAACCTGCTGATGGATGAGCAAGTCCCCACTGCTGCCTAATTTCTTATGACCTGTGAGACAAAAATCGTTGTTAAAATTTTACTTGGCTGGATAGAAATCAAAAGATGAATAATATTTTATAACATGCAAAATTATATGAAATTCAAATTTCAGTGTCATATGTAAAGTTTTGTTGATACAATCAAAACCCTTTATTTATATATCATCTGTGGCTGTCTTCACGCTACACAGAGATAAGTAGTTGAGACAGACAGTCGATGGTCTGCAAAGTCTAAAATACTTACTCTCTTGTCCTTTACAGAAAACATTTGCTGACCCTTGGTTTAATCTTTTTGTTCCAGTGTAATGTCAGCATCATTTGTGCATTCTTGTCAAACAGGAAGAAATACTTCCCATTTCAGAATGGGAAGTAATTCTATTTGGCTCATGCAACCTAAGACTAACTTATTAGAATTGGAAGCCTGTTTTTTAAGTTGTTCAGCTACTGTATCTTGAATAATAAAGAAAAATTCAGGAAAACCAAACAGAAAGGCATCTGCTGATGAATATAACATTTTGTCCACTGCCTTTATGCAAGAGTGTGCTTCAGCCATAAGCATCATTAACTTTTTCATGATCTCTTTATCCCAAGATGAGATAATAATTGAAGTATCAGGGTTTTTTAAATCCTCATTTTGAGTGATCTATTTATCTTTAAGAATGACTCATGAGAAGCTAGGAACTATTATTTTTTGTCTCACTGATTTATCTTACTGAATGAGATAAAGTTTAGAGGCCCTGGTTATTGTCAGCAGTCAATGAGGGCTTCAATTTTTGTTTTTATCTCAGAACTTGCAACATATAAAGAAATGTAATGTTCACATTTCTTCATCCCCCAAAGTAAGATCATCACCAAGAGAATTTGAAAGGAAAGTATCTTCCTTTAAGTTTTGAAAGGACATACTTGGTTTCTCTTCAGTATTGGGTGTTTATTACCAAGATGCATATATAATGCAGTAAAGTACATACTTTTTGTTTTTTTCTGGTAATATCATAGACTCTGAGACTGGGGTATACAACAAGCTCCAGAGATAATGAAAAGAGTAAGTTAGCGATATTGTTACTACCAGAGACTTTCATTTTCTTTGTTCATCTACTACTTTTATTTTCAGGGGAGATAATTTAATTATATCAGTTTTTTACCAGGCAATATGATGTAAAAACACCTGCAAAAAGAACTACATATATGTTAAATTTATGTTAAACTGAGATAATATTCTAGGACTCAATATGTTTGGCCCAGACCAAAGTGAAGAGATAAAAGAGCTAATGGAATCACTGTACCTAGGAAATCTTTGGTGGTGACTGAAATCTCAGGTATTTTTCTGGAGATGGAATGTTATTCTGGTTCATAAATTAGGAGATAGGAGGACCACTTATGGCTTCCTCCTGGTCATCAACATCATAACTCCATCCAAAATCATTTGTTCCATGGGTTAGGGAACCACGAGCTTGATTTTTTTTTTAATTACTAAATACACTTTCCAAGTATATATTCCTGAATTTGGGACATCACTATTGGAAAAAGTATTTTCCATTTTCCCACCTACTATGACATAAATTCAGTCACAATCATCTATCACTTAACAACATAAGCCTCCAGTGGACCACTGGCATCAATGTGTGAAAACTTTTGAAGTGTCCCTTCTCTAGATAACAATCTCGTGCCTTTATAAGTTTTTCAGTTTTTGAAGAAGAGTACGGTGGCATAGTCTGTATAAAAGCAATTATAGGAGCCTGTACCAGAAGTTATTTTCTCATTTTCTAATTGTCTCCAGTCTTCTTATAACAAATGAGGCAATGTATTCTTGTCTTAGTAACAAAATTTAATATTTACTATTTCCAGAACTTTCCTTAATATTTTATATACATTCTCTTTATTCACAACAGCCTTTTGGAGTAGTATTCTTATCCCCACATTACATTTATTTTGAAGAGACCGAGACCCCAAATCACACAGCAAGTTTAAGGGGAACTCAATATTTGTCCCCAGGCTGTTTTCACTACAAGGTTGATATAATGGCTTGTTGGTATGAAAGAAGCACAGCTCCCATCTTTATTAGGCCAGTACAGTTTCCTTGGTTATACAGATAAAACAAAATCTTAGGGAATACTTTAAAATTTCATCTTATCCTTTCTAAGCCACGACCAAATGTCTCTGGTGTTATAATTCCCTAAATCTTGAGAACCGCACACACTTCTTGCTCTTGTCAGTGGTCACTACCTGACCAGTCCCATTATAATCAACAGCTCTTGTGGTTACAGTCTCTCCAACCTGTGGAGAAAGGACAAGAAGTCCTCTGACCCCTTCTGGGGCTTCTTTATCAGCCTCTCCTTCTGCCTATTAACTGGGAGGACACACTTTGTAGGAAACATAATGTGAGCTCCAACAGCCAGCCAGGTGATGTCAATAGATCTACTACATAAATTCCTTCTCCCAAAACACTGAATGTATTTGCCTAAATTATGCCAAATGCTGGCTCTTCACAGCAGTCATTATGAACCAGGGATTAGTATAATTGTGCATCAGTTAAAACAGCACGCTGTTAAAGCTCTTGAGAGCTGTCCATGATTGTGCTTTAATGTGCATTCCTGATGGGTCTAAAAAAAACAAATGAAGCGTGCTCCACGTACCTGTTTATGTCTCCCAAAGGATCTCTAAAACGAAGACCACCTCATCTCGTCTACCTTCTGTCAATACTCTGATGACTTGTACAAATCATCCTGGGTCCATTCCCACTCCTTCTGAGTATGGATTTTCATAGTGATGCTAAGGTAAGTGCAAATTCCAACTCTAGTTTCTTTTTTGTCTCATAACTGGAAAGACCATCCTCACTGCCAAAAAATAAAGATAGAGGGAGGGGTTCAGGTAGCAGGGAAATGGTTAGAAATGTAATGGTATATCAAGTATTCCAAACTTAAAGCCTCCTTTAATCCTTCTAAAACTCCACAATTCAGTGAAACAAATCTTAATTTGATCAACCAGAACCCTGATTTTTTTAATTGGAGTATATTTGCTTTACACTGCTGTGTCAGTTTCTGCTATACAGCAAAGTGAATCAGCCATACATACATATATCCCCTCTTTATTGGATTTCCTTCCATTAGGTCACCACAGAGCACCAAGTAGAGTTCCCTGTGCTATATAGTAGGTTCTCATTAGTTATCTATTTTATACTTAGTAGCATGTATATGTTAATCCCAATCTCCCAATTCACCCCACCCCATATTTCCCCCTTGGTATCAGAATATATTTATTCTCTATGTTTATTCTCTATGACTGTGTCTCTATTTCTGCTTTGCAAATAAGATCATCTTACCATTTTTCTAGATTCCACATATATGCGTTAATATGTGATATTTGTTTTTCTCTTTCTGATTTACCTCACTCTATATGACAGTCTCTAGGTCCATCCATGTCTCTACAAATGACACAACTTCGTTTCTTTTTAATGCTCAGTAATATTCTATTGTATATAGTACCACATCTTCTTTATCCATTCCTCTGTTGATGGACATTTAGGTTGCTTCCATGTTTTGGTTATTGTAAATAGTGCTGCAATGAACATTGGGGTGCATGTATCTTTTTGAATTATGGTTTTGCTCTGGGTATATGCCCAGGAGTGGGATTGCTGGGTCATATGGTAGTTCTATTTTTAGTTTTTTAAGGAACCTCTGTACTGTTCTCCATAGTGACTGTATCAATTTACATTCTCACCAACAGTGTAAAAGGTTTCCCTTTTCTCCACACCTTCTCCATCATTTATTTTTTGTAGATTTTTTGATGATGGATATTCTGAGTGGTGTGAGGTGATACCTCTTTGTAGTTTGATTTGCATTTCTCCAACTATTAGTGATGTTGAGAATATTTTCATATGTTTATTGGTCAACTGTATGTCTTCTTTGGAGAAATGTCTATGTAGGCCTTCTGCAAAGTTTTTGATTGGGTTGTTTATTTTTTTTTATATTGACCTGCATGAGCTGTTTGTATATTTTGGAGATGAATCCTCTGTCAGTTGCCTCACTTGCAAATGTTTTCTCCCATTCTGAGCATTGCCTTTTTGTCTCCTTTTTGGTTTCCTTTACTGTGCAAAAGCTTTTAAGTTTTATTAGGTCCCATTTGTTTATTTATTTTTTATTTCCATTATGCTAGGAGGTGGGTCAAAAAAGATCTTGCTGCAATTTATGTCAAAGAGTGTTCTGCCTATGTTTTCCTCTAAGAGTTTTATAGTGTCTAGCCTTATGTTTACATCTTTAATACATTTTGAGTTTATTTTTGTGTATGGTGTTAAGGAGTGTTCTAATTTCATTCATTTACAGGTAGCTGTCCGGTTTTCCCATCACCACTTATCGAGGAGACTTTCTTTGCTCCATTGTATATTCTTGCATCCATTGTCATGGATTAGGTGACCATAGGTGTGTGGGCTTATCTCTGGGCTTTCTATCCTGTTCCATTGATCTATATTTCTGTTTTTGTGCCAGTACCATACTGTCTTGATTACTGTAGCTTTGTAGTATAGTGTGAAGTCAGGGAGTTTGATTCCTCCAGCTCCGTTTTTTTTCCATCAAGATTACTTTTGCTATTTGGGGTCTTTTGTGTCTCCATACAAATTTTAAGATTTTTTGTTCTAGTTCTGTAGAAAATGCCATTGGTAATTTGATAGGGATTGCATTGAATCTGTAGATTGCTTTGGGTAGTATAGTCATTTTCACAATGTTGATTCTTCCTATCGAAGAACATGGCATATCTCTCCATCTGTTTGTGTCATCTTTGATTTCTTTCGTATCTTATAGTTTTCTGCATACAGCTCTTTTGCCTCCTTAGGTAGGTTTATACCTAGGTATTTTATTCTTTTTGTTACAATAGTAAATGAGATTGTTTCCTTAACTTCTCTTTCTGATCTTTTGCTGTTAGTGCATAGGAATGCAAGAGATTTCTGTGTATTAATGTTGTATCCTGCAAATTTACTAAATTCATTGATTAGCTCTAGTAGTTTTCTGCTGGCATCTTTAGGATTTTATATGTATAGTATCATGTCATCTGCAAACAGTGACAGTTTTACTTCTTCATTTCCAATTTGGATTCCTTTTATTTCTTTTTTTTTTTTTCTCTGATAGCCATGGCTAGGACTTCCAAAACTATGTTGAATAATAGAGGTGAGAATGGACACCCTTGTCTTGTTCCTCATCTTAGAGGAAATGCTTTCAGTTTTTCAACATTGATGTATTAATGTTGTATCCTGCAAATTTACTAAATTCATTGATTAGCTCTAGTAGTTTTCTGCTGGCATCTTTAGGATTTTATATGTATAGTATCATGTCATCTGCAAACAGTGACAGTTTTACTTCTTCATTTCCAATTTGGATTCCTTTTATTTCTTTTTTTTTTTTTCTCTGATAGCCATGGCTAGGACTTCCAAAACTATGTTGAATAATAGAGGTGAGAATGGACACCCTTGTCTTGTTCCTCATCTTAGAGGAAATGCTTTCAGTTTTTCAACATTGAGAATAATGTGTGTTGTGGGTTTGCCATATATGGCCTTTATTTTGTTGAGGTAGTTTCCCACTATGCCCACATTCTGGAAGGTTTTTATCATAGATGGGTGTTGAATTTTGTCAAAAGCTTTTTCTACATCTATTGAGATGATCATATGGTTTTTATTCTTCAGTTTGTTAATATGGTGTATCACATTGATTGATTTGCATGTATTGAAGAATGCTTGCATCCTGGAAATAAATCCCACTTGATACTTTTAATGTTTTGTTGGATTTGGTTTGTTGGTATTTTATTGAGGATTTTTGCATCTATGTTCATCAGTGATATCAGCCTGTAATTTTCTTTTTTTGTGATATCTTTGATTTTGGTATCAGGGTGATGGTGGCCTTGTAGAATGAGTTTGGGAGTGTTCCTTCCTCTGCAATTTTTTGGAAGAGTTTAAGAAGGATGGGTGTTACCTGTTCTCTATGTTTTTGATGGAATTCACCTGTGAAGCCATCTGGTCCTAGCCTTTTGTTTGCTGGAAACTTTTAAATCACAGTTTCAATTTCATTGCTTGTCATTGGTCTGTTCATATTTTCTACTTCTTCCTGGTTCAGTCTTGGAAGGCAGTACCTTTCTAAGAATTTGTCCATTTCTTCCAGGTTGTCCATTTTATCAGCATATAGTTGCTTGTAGTAGTCTCTTATGATCATTTGTATTTCTGTGGTGTCCATTTTAACTTCTTTTTCATTTCTAATTTTATTGATTTGAATCCTCTCCCTTTTTTTCTGGATGAGTCTGGCTGCAGGCTTGTCAATTTTGTTTATCCTTTCAATAAACCAGGTTTTGGTTTCACTGATCTTTGCTCTTGTTTTCTTTGTTTCTATTTCGTTTATTTCTGCCCTGATCTTTTTCATTTCTTTCCCTCTACTAACTTTGGTTTTTTTTTTGTTTTAGTTTTAGTTTTAGTTTTAGTTTTGTTTTTCTTCCTCTAGTTGTTTTAGGTGTAAGGTTACATTTTTTATTTGAGATTTTTCTTGTTTCTTGAGGTGGGGTTTATTGCTATAAAATTCCATCTTAAAACTACTTTTGCTGCATCCCATAGGTTTTGGGTCATCTTGTTTTCATTGTCATTTTTCTCTAGGTATTTTTTGATTTCCTCTTCCATTTCTTTAGTGATCCATTGGTTATTTAGTAACATATTGTTTTGCCTCTGTGTGTTTGTGTTTTTTACAGTTTTTTTTTCCCTGTAATTGATCTCTAATCTCATAGCATTGTGGTTGGAAAAGACACTTGATAAGATTTCAATTTTCTTAAATTTACCGAGGCTTGATGTGTGACCCAGATGTGATGTATCCTGGGGAATGTTCCATGGGCACTTGAGAGGAAAGTGTATTCTGCTCTTTTTGCATAAAATGTCCTGTAAATATCAATTAAATCTGTCTGGTCTAATGTGTCATTTAAGGCTTGTTTGTCCTTATTAATTTTCTGTCTGGATGATCTATCCATTGCTGTATATGTAGGGTTAAAATCCCCCACTATTATTGTGGTACTGTTGATTTCACCTTTTATGGCTGTTAGCATTTGCCTTATGTATCGAGATACTCCTATGTTGGGTGCATAAATATTTACAATTGTTATATCTTCTTGGAATAATCCCTTGATCATTATGTAGTGTTCTTCCTTGTCTCTTGTAATAGTCTTTATTTTAAAGTCTATTTTATCTGATATGAGTATTGTGACGCCAGCTTTCTTTTGATTTCCATTTGCATGGAATGTCTTTTTCCATCCCTTCACTTTCAGTCTGTTTGTGTCCCTAGGTCTGAAGTAGTTGTCTTGTAGACAGCATAAATACAGGTCTTGTTTTTGTATCCATTCAGCCAGTCTATGTCTTTTGGTTGGAGCATTTAATCCATTTACATTTAAGGTAATTATTGATAGTATGCTCCTATTGATATTTTCTTCATTGTTTTGGGTTTGTTTTTATGTGTCTTTTTCTTCTCTTGTGTTTCCCTCCTAGAGAAGTTCCTTTAGTGTTTGTTGTAAAGCTGGTTTGGTGGTGCTGAATTCTCTTAGCTTCTGCTTGTCTGTAAAGCTTTTGATTTCTCCATCAAATCTGAATGAGATCCTTACTGGGTAGAGTAATCTTGGTTGTAGGATTTTTCCTTTCATCACTTTAAATATATCCTGCTACTCCCTTCTGGCCTGTTGAGTTTCTGCTGAAAAATCAGCTGAAAACCTTGTGGGGATTTCCTTGTATGTTATTTGTTGCTTTTCCCTTGATGCATTTAATATTTTTTCTTTGCATTTAATTTTTGTTCATTTGATTAATATATGTCTCAGCGTGTTTCTCCTTGGGTTTACCCTGTATGGGACTTTCTGCACTTCTGGTACTTGACTATTTCCTTTCCCATGTTAGGGAAGTTGTCAACTCTAATCTCTTCAAATATTTTCTCAGACCCTTTTTCTTTCTATTCTTCTTCTGGGACCCCTATGATTCGAATGTTGTTGCATTTAATGTTGTTCTGGAGGTCTCTGAGACTGTCTTCATTTGTTTTCATTCTTTTTTCTTTATTCTGCTCTGTGGCAGTTATTTCCAGCATTCTATCTCCAGGTCACTTTTCTGTTCTTCTACCTCATTTATTCTGCTATTGATTTCTTCTAGTATATTTTCCATTTCATTTATTTTGTTGTTCATCAATGATTGATTGTTCTTTAGTTCTTCTAAGTCCTTGTTAAATATTTCTTGTATCTTTTAGATCTGTGCCTCTATTTTATTTCCAAGATCTTGGATCATCTTTAATATCATTACTCTTAATTCTTTCTTTTTCAGTAGATTGCCTATTTCCTCTTCATTTATTTGGTCTTATGGGATTTTACCTTGCTCCTTGGTCTGCAGCATATTTCTCTGTCATCTCAGTTTGTTTAACTTACTGTGTTTATGGTCTCCTTTCCACAGGCTGCAGGGTCATAGTTCCTCTTGCTTCTGTTGTCTGCTCCCTAGTAAGTGAGGTTGTTCCAGGGGCTCATGTAGGCTTCCTGGTGGGAGGGACTCATGCCTGAGCTCTGGTGGGTGGAGCTGAGTCCTTTCCCTCTGATGGGCAGGGCAGCATCAGGTGGTGTGTTTTGGGGTCTCTCTGAGCATAGTATGTCTTTAGGCAGCCTGTCTGCTGATGGGTGGGTCTGTGTTCCTGTCTTGCTGGTTGTTTAGTGTGAGGTGTCCAGCCCTGGATCCTGCAAGCAGCTCAGTGGAGCTGGGTCTTTTTGTCAAGATAAATACCTCTGGGAGGGTGCATGCTGAATAATATTCCCTGGGCCCAGGAATTCTCTGGTGGTCCAGTGTCCTGGACTCAGTGCTCCCACCCCAGAGACCCAGGCCTGACCCCTGGCCGGGGAACCAAGAGCCTACAAGCTGCACAGCATGACCAGAGAAAAAAGAAACAAACAACAAAAAAGAATACAACCAGACAAACAAAACACAAGACAAATAGCAAAAACAAAAGCAAGCAAATAGCAAGAACAACAACAACACACACACACACACACACACACACACACACACACAAAGAAACAAAACAGACATCCAAACACAAGACAAATGATAAAAACAAAACCAAACAGAAAAAAACAGACCAAAAAAAAAGAGTAAACAATAAAGAATAGAACAAACAAAGAACTCAAAAATGAAAAAAATCAATAAAGGCTAACGTAAAAAAAACAAAAAGTGAAAAACAAAACAAAAACAGAAAGCAAACTAAAAAAAGCAAAGAAAACATAAAAGAAACACAGAAAAAAGATTTAAAAGAGAAAAAAACAAGAAAAAAAGAATAAATACAAAACAGAAACGCAAAACAACAAAAAAGTAAAAATAGAAATATATATTAAAAAATAAAAAATAATAAAAACAACTGAACAAAATGAAACAAACAAAAAAAGTATAATAGTAATAAGAATATTTTCCTGGTGCCTCCTCTGTTAGTGTCTTTGCTCCCACAGTGAGGCACAGCCAACCCCCAATTCCACAGGAGACCCTCCAAGCCCTCTAGATAGGTCCCACATACCTCTGCGGGCACTGTGGTGGCAGCTCAGACTCTGGCCTGGCCCAACTCTCGTGTGTACTTTCCCCCAAAGTCCACTGCTGCTAAAGCTAGACCAGTCTCTGTTGTAAGAACACTTTTTGCCTATTCAGATATTACACAGACGCAGGATTTACTAAGCCACAGATGCAGAATTTACCAAGCCAATCGTGAGGCTTTAATCCATGGCTTGTGCAACTGCACAGAGATATTTCTGTTCCTTTTCCTTCGTCGCACTGCCCCTGGGTCTCAGCTTTGGTTTTGGCCCCACCTCTGCATGTGCACTGTCAGGTGTCTGTTCCCTGCCCAGGCAAGAGGCAGTAAAAGCAACAGCTGATTGGGGCATACTTACTCACTCAGGGTGGGGAGGGGTACAGAAGCCGCAACTGGAGTGTGCATGAAGTGCCTGCGGCGGCAGAGACCAGCAGGCAGTTGCAACACACTGGGGTATGCTTACTCTGGTGGGAGACCCTCCCAGTGCCCACAGAAGCAGAGGCTGCTGTGTGGGAGCAGTGGCAGCCCCGCCCCTTGCTTGCCACTCAACAATGGTGCCTCATTTCCTAGGCAGACCATGCTTCCTCGAGGGGCATTCCCGACAGAGGAGCCCCTCACATCAATCCCCTCTGTTGTATCCATGCAGCCAACAGCTGTCCTCTCCCTGGATCCACTCTCTTAACCCTACGCTTTAGTACTCAGCCCCTGCCAGCATTGGCATATTCCTGTCTCAGGCAGGGGCACCCAGGGCTGATTCCCGAGGAGGTTTGGGGATGGTTGGTACTCAGGGCCTCAGAGCCTACCCAGGTGGAGGAGGCCATGGCTTGAGGGGCGGGCAAGCCTGCTCAGGTGGGTGCCCCTCACAGCTTGAGGAGGCTGAAGCCAATGGGTAGGGAAAGGGGTTGCAACGGAGGCCCCATCCCTTGTGCACCACTCAACAATGACGCCTTGCTTCTATGGTGTCCGGGGCTTCCTCTGCAAACTTTCCTGGTTATGGAGCTCCTTACTCCTGTCCCTTCAGGCTGTCTTTGCACAGCCAACAGTTGTCCCCTCCCTGGTCCATGCTCCAAACCTCAGCCCCCGTCCACAACAGGAGACACACAACTCAGGTTGGGGTGTGTAGGGCTGAGACACAGACCATGAGCACAGTTCTCACTTTGTCCTGCCTTCCGTAGACCATATGCTGTGTTCTCCTTTGATCCCCTGAAGGTTTCTTTTTGTCCCAGCTGATTTCCCCATTGTGAGGGAGTTTTTCTGAGTGGGGGGACCTCTCCTCATCTTCAGCTTCCTGCCAGGGTTGCTGGTCCCTTTTTTGATTCCTCTTTTCTTTTTTCTTTATTTCATCCTACCTGGTTGTGAGGGGATTTTTCCTGTCCTTTTAGGTGTCTGAAGTCTTCTACTAATGTTCAGCAGGTACTCTCTGAGAATTGTTCCATTTATAGATGTATTCTTTTTTTTTTAAATTAATTATTATTATTTTTTTGGTTGCATTGGGTCTTCATTGCTGTGCACAGGCTTTCTCTAGTTGTGGTGAGCAGGGGCCACTCTTTGTTGTGGTGCACAGGCTTCTCACTGCAGTGACTTCTCTTGTGGAGCACCAGCTCTAGGTGTGCGGGCTTCAGTAGCCATGGCTCACAGGCTCCAGTGCGCAGGCTCAGTAGCCGTGGTGCGCTGGCTTAGTTGCTCCGCAGCATGTGGGATCTTCCCGGACCAGGGATCGAACCCGTGTCCCCTGCATTGGCAGGGGGGTTCTCAACTACTGTGCCACCAGGGAAGCCCAATATAGATGTATTCTTGACATACTTGTGAGGAGAGATGAACTCCATGTCCTCCTATTCCACCATATTGACTCCTTCCTCTCAGAACCCTGATTTTAACTATGAAAAGTTAATGCAACTGGGAATTCACCTTTTCCTTAGATCTTTCTACGTGCCTACACCATTGCACTGCCTGGCATACAGCTGTGAAAACACTGGATTCAAGCTGAACGTGTTTCCTTCTACAGAGTCACATAATTGTAGCAGTTAGGACATCTTTGAGCCAAAGAACAATAGACCTACCTCAATGGACTTTGATAAGGAGACAGTATTTTCTTATACAAAAAAAAATCTGTAGTAAGGAATTTTGGTGTTGTTCCAAAATCTCCATATCATCAGGGACTGAGGCTCTTCCATTTCTACCATACTCTGCATAATGGCTCAGCTTTCCTCTTGCCTCTCCTGGTCAAAATATGCCTACTGCAGTTCTAAGCATCATGATAGCCAATAATGCATCTGGTCCAAGGAAAGGGATATTTATTCAACATTTCTATTATGGATGAAAACTCTTTCCATAGGCCAAGCAGACAGCCCTTCAATTCCCAAACCAGGTTCTGGCTACAATGGGCTGAGATGCCTGGCCATAACCTTCTCACAGATAGAGCAGCCAAAATGAATACCTGGCATTTTAATCTTTGGCCAAAAATATCCTTACGAACATAGAAACAGAGAGGTAGTCATAGGTAAATAATCCAGTATATTTGACACAATATGGAACTCAGTTTTGTTAGCTGTCTAGAATCAGAATATCTGAGTATATTGCTTTTTCTATGTAGAATACAGAGGGTCACCAGAATTGCCTATTTATCCTGTTATTCTTCCATATCACAATCCCTCCAAAATAACCTAGTGTGGTGCCAAGTTCATGGCCTGAAGTCATGATTTCATTACATGTGTCATCCTCAAACAATAGCAGAAGGGGTTGATACCTTAATTTTCTAATTTACTCCCCACACCCAAATGCTTAGTTTCCCATTACTACATGGGAGGACCTCATGCTCCCCCTTTTGTTCCATCCAAATCCGTGTCAAGTCTGAAGTCTATTCCTGAAAACCTCACTACCAGGCATCAGTAGCTTACAAAAGGACTGGAAGGAAGAGACAAAACCTAGGTGCCTTTGGTACAGGACATTTATTATAAGAGTGCTCAAAATGAGACAGGAGGGAAAGGGGGCAGGGCACAAACACTAGATAATGAAGAAGGGGCACAGCTATTGGGATGTGATAAAGACTGGCTGGAACAAGCTGAAACCAAGGTGGTTTTGAGAATAGTCTCGTCATTGACATTTAGTTCATTATATCTTCATTATAATACTAAAACTCACTCCCCCTTATGCCATGACTGTCCTGAGGAGTACCATAAAAGACCAAAAAGTGGGCAGTGACCCAATTCCTGGGAAATCCCCACCCTACCCTGAAATAGCAAGAATACTCCCCCCACTCCTTAACCTATGAAAGTACTTAACCCATAAAAATCTGTGACCCCATGCCCTGGGGCCACTCTCACTTTCTGAAATGGGCTGCATTCTGCCTATGGAATGTGTATCTCTCTAAATAAACTTGCTTTCCTTTTACTCTGCTTTGCTCTTGAATTCTTTCCTGCACAAAGCCAAGAATCCTCAATTGGCAGTCCATCCTAAGGACTCCTGCAAGTCCCAGGACATGACATTTCCCTCTTCTGCCACAAAAAGAGTGTTTCTATGTCTCTGTAGCCATGCTTGTTGTTCTGGGTTTGGGTTTCAGTTTTTATAAGAGCAAATATTATCTTAGTAATTTTCTGCACCAGACTATTCAGAACTAAATCAAATGGTCTGCCTCCTCTTTTTTTATTTAGTAATTATATATTCTAAGAGTGATCATTTTTTCACTGTTCAGTATGGAGCATATCACTAAGCAGAGCTTCATCTTGGCCATGTCAGGAGGAATTAGCCTTTTCCAAGAGCAGATGCCAGTGGACATGTCTGAATCAGATACTATAGTCCTTGATCCCATCATTTTTGGCTAGGCCAGCATGGTTATTTTTATTCAAGCCAGGTGGCATGATCCTCAGCTGTTTCTTATTAAAACAATACTTACTAGAAGAATACAGTGGATTTCAAATGTGCTTTAGACTTTATTTCTGAATCACTCCAAAGCATCAACAGCAGCCATTTGGAGAATGCCTGTTTCATGCCAGTCAACTTACTAAGTGTGTTGCATATTTAATCAGCATAGAAGTAGTAATGTCTCCATAGTACAGATGAAGAAACACAATCTCCAGTATCGTACAATAGATAAACCTATCTATACTCACTGCATTAATTGACTTTGAATAGCTTGAAAGAAGATGGACATTAATTGACTTTGGATAGCTTAAAAGAAGATGGTGAAAAGTCAAAAGAAAGCCCTTTAACCTTGATCACCTTTTAAATCAGGGGTATGTAAAAAGAAATAAACATAAGGAGAGAGCAAAATATTAACCAGGTCTTAAATGTTTATGGCTAATATTTCTCCAAGCAGTCTTTAATGATTAAGGAAAATAAAGTAAGTGTAAGATACATCTGAACTTTAAGTAATCATCTTCATCTGAATAGAATTCTACTTAAAGTCTCAGCTAAACTCATTCTATAGTTCTAAACTCATTCTCTAACTAAAACTCATTTTGTTTTAGTTGTTTTTTTAACTCTTGCTTTCCCCATCTGCTATACTAGAGGGAAGCTAACTCTATCGTGACAACTGTGTACCAGGCATGAGGCTACTTGCTTTATGTACACTACGTCACTGAATTTTATTAATAGTCTTACATTTCTTTTATTTGAAATGTGTAACTCCCCGTTGATTAAAAAAGTAGGTCACAATGACATACATCTGTGAGAATTCCTTAACATACACATTTAAATATTATATCATACCATTTACCTGAGAACCTTAGACTATCTCTGAAATATCTCCAGATTTACAAATTATGGTTTTCCAGAAGTGATTCTAGGTTTTTCTCATTGTTACCATGAGCACATGTAATGTTTCCCCTGGTTATAACTATCCCCTAAATGGAACATTACGAACTAACTTGGGGAATGATTTTGATCTATACTCTGATGTTGTGGATATGCCCCTCATTTCTAATTTGTATTCAGATATTCACATCAGGAGGCAAGAGTCTAATTGATTGTTCTGAAGACAGAGTGAAGACCGCATGAAAATAATTGGAAATCTTGGACTCAGCCTTGTATACATAATGAATTTTTCCCTAGTTAAGATTATTTTTGAATTTGAGGTTGTGCAGTCAAAATGAAAATGATTAAACTAGCAATACATTATTATGAATACTTTGCAGTACATAAACATGTGCGTTTAAAACACCAAAAAATTAAGTATTAGGGACTTGCTTTATGGTATTAGCCTAAATTCAACTTCACTCAAAATGTACATTTTTCATTGTTAGACATGTAAATACAGATGACTTGTGTTCAAATTCTGACTCTCCTCTTATGAGCTTGTTTACCTCCCGCCCAAGCTCTTTAAGCTTCTTTTCTAATCTAGAAAAGCCCATAATAATTCTGAGTATTATCTGTAATGATTATGAGATAACATAAGTGAAAATGTCTAACCCAAGATAGGCTTTGGTAAATGATTTTATGTCTCATTTCTGCAAAATATTAGCTTGTCTAAATGCTATACAAGCTATGTAAATCACGAAGATCAAGGGAAATTAGCGTTCATGGAAAAAACAATCCTAACCATTTCCTTTTCACTCTCTACAGGTAAAACTGTTGGATTCTCAAAGTAAAGGTAAAGGCAGATTCTAATAACCAAGTGGCAACACAGAACTGTTAGTCTATTTTCTCCTTAAGTACCTAGATGTTTAAGTCCCTTAAGGGTAGAAGGACTAACTTTCCAACAGCCACTCCAGACATCCTCCCTTGTAAAATATCCATCCCTGAAATTGTTCCCCTATCTTTGCCTCCAAATCTAATGTCTGCCCCACAGTCCAAGTGGAGTTTTCTTTCTACACTGAAAATGCACCATGTTCTCATCCCCATGCTTTTGTAATGTGTCACCCACTCTCCTATGACCTAATACCTCACATCTCAACCTAGATAATACGTGCCTAGAAAGCCTTACCTGAACATCATACTCTATCCAAAGAGAATAAAAGTACTTGCATTTCTATCCTCACTGAGGGGAGTAGATGCTGAATAAAGAGGAGTACACAAGGAGTACTCAGTGCTTGTTGACTGAGTCCATTGGCTTCTTTTCCTCCTGTATCAGTAAAGGGACTGTGCTAAGTCAGCAACCCAATTTGAAGCCTTCTGAGGATTCATGAATGTGATTTTATTAGCTCATCTTTGTATTTTGGAGTCTAACCTACATGTCAGGTCCACAGGCACAAATAAGTTCAGAGTGGCAAAGAGAGAAGCTGGAAAAACAACTCGATCTACATTATGAATTTATGCCTGATTGCACACTTGGGTTTAAAACAATCATGGCTTAAGTAGCTGCAAAGGACAGTGGACTGTTAGAATTTCTGCACGTAGAACCTTATAGGTCAGTTCCCGTCACACTTCTGGTGTGTTATTTGGCACTAGCCCTTGAGATTGACCTTAGAATAATATTAAGAAATTCTGATTGAGCAATTTAAAGCTTTTCTCCTATAGGTCTAATAATAAGAAACAAATACAATGATAAAATTCAAAAAATGTTGGATAGTGTAATTAAATATTATGATTACATTAAAAGTAAATAGATATTAACTTGAAAACCACATGTAATAGTGTCCTACGTTTATCCATATTATATTCAGGAGCAGAAAGAAAACACAGCTCCTTTATTTTCAATTAACAGGGGTGATGCTCACATAAGCCCCCACCTCCTGGGTAGCTGGGTGGTGGAAGCAAAGCAGAAAACAGTAAATTTGTTTTAATATGATAACATCGTTTCGTTATAATAAATTGAAAACACTTTAAACTTACAAGTTCTCTTTTGGGTCATTCAGCTCTCTCAGATCTACCTCTTCCCCTGCTTCTCTGTAGATCTGAGGGCTCCTCTCCAAGCCAGACCCGAGGAGACTGTGAAAAATCATGACACTTAAGTCCCCGAGTTGCTCATCTGCTCAGGTCCCATCCAGGGCTCTGGAATCTACTCACAGGGTGATACATTTTAATGGAGTTTGCAATATTAATACATATTAACCACAACTGGTGAAGACCACTGGCTGTTTCCACTCTGATTTCCTCCGTCACAGGTCCCCTCTTGTTTGGTGGCACTGGCACAGCCATTGGAATTTTGGAATCAGCTTATGGGGACATTTAACAGGGAATCCATATAGTCTAAATTTAGAGTAATCTACTTTTGTAGTTGGCAGTCATTTCTCTGTAAGTTAAATTATTGCTGGCAGTCTTGAAATGTTTCTAGGAATAATGTAGTCAGTTTGAAGAGTATTTAAGGAGACCTGAAATGTCCTGAAATGTCAAAGCAAACGTACGACAGAAGCTTGACAAACGGTTTTCCAGATTTGACAGCCAAGGTGAAAAACCTACATGGCATTACTAATTATAAGTTGTGAAGCCGAAAGGAACTTTTTTGCAACTTATACTATTTTTTAAGAAATTAATTGTAAATTGATGATTTTTAAAAAAACCAATTACTATTAACCATGCCAGAGGAAAGTTACTTTCCTAATCTTTCTATGGAGGGGTACTAAAACTCATTATATCAAGAAGCAGTTAAAATATAAGCAGGGAATAATGTAGGGATGAAAAGTATGATAAAGGTGAGTGAGGAAGCTCATGAATAATAATTAGCTATATCTTTTTCCTCCTATACATTTTTTAGAGCATTTGATAGCTTTTGAAAATTTAAATGTTCTTTGGTATGTTCTTTTCCAATCTGAATATACACGTTCATTTTCATTCTTAATTTTTTTACTTGTAATTTTTTTTTCTTTTTTTTTCGGTAAAGTTTCAAAAGTTAAGTTTCAGGCACCACAAAACCAAACGCTGGAATCCCACCCCTCCCTGCCCCACCCCAGCCGCGGCTGATGTGAACTTGTAGCCGCAGTAGGGATGGAGGCCTCCCATGTCTGCGGTGTCTTCCTGAGCGGTGCAGCTCTGAGCGTGAACTGGGGTGAATGGCCCCACGTGCTGTTGGAACCTGCTGACCCCATGGCAGGGATCCTTGGTCTCAATTTGTTCTCTTTGCTTCAACCCCAACCCTCTGCTCCACCAGCCATCTCTAAGTCCCTCCACATCTATCAGGGGAGGCCGATGCCTTGGCTTCCCTTTTCACAGCGCACAACAGCCGAGGGCTATAGTGGGAGCAAGGCTTAGGATTCTCTCCAGCGACTGCCTTTCACCGATGCCACGAAGTTACTGCACATAGTGGAACGGCCTCCCGACTGGAGCTTCTCCTCGAGGTTGTGGTCCCCAGAGAAACATACAGAAGTGTGCTTCTCAAATCACCTTTAACAAGCTATAGGTTTCTAAAGACCACCATCTCATCGTTTCACCCAAATGGTGAAATCACAACATGTAATCTAGTTTCCATTTCCTCAAACCATTCAGACCAGGATTTGACTTACTTTCTGACTTACTTTATAACCTCCCTTACATAAAATTCTATGCTCTACATCTATGTCTTGACTTGATAGAGGAGAAGTCATACTCATACACCATGGAATCCGAGCTGATTTTCTCACGCAAGTTTTGAAAATCTGATTTGGGGTGTCTGAAATGGAATATGGATGATTTCTTTCGCTTTTCATTTTTGCTGGGATAAATCATAATCTACCCCCAACCCATCAGCCATGAGAAATAATGGGTCTCATGCTGATTAAGGAAAAGGTCATGTACACAGAGAGACAAAGGAGCAAAACAGGTATTACTTGATTTTCCCAGTCTTTTCCCCTCCCTCGCTTCATATGAGTAGATAAAAAATAAACAAAATAATTTCAGAAATAATATTTCAGAGCTAATTGGAAATGAAAACGGGAAAGAAGAAAGCCTATCAAATTATAAGTACCCAGCTTTCTTTCATTTGCTTGTATTTATTTTACGGGCTTTCCACAGACTCACCCCTTTTGTGAGGGAAGCACAGAGGGGAGAACATAATATTGACTCCACTGCAGGTGGTGACTTAGGATGGGCATCCAGTGACACAGCCGTGATGCTGAGGTCCTGCTCCTAGAAGAGCCCAGAAGGTTCTCCTTAAGGTGAGATTCTGTTTTTAATGGCAACAAGGCAAAGAGAAGAATGAATGTCCATTTAGATAATTTATCTTTTAATCTGTCGCATCCTCTTTCAGTAACTGGAGGGAATCTATGTAGTATGAATTTTTAATTTCATAATTGCTGGTAGCTTTTCTGACAGACAGGGCATAACCTGAATTTCCTTTATTCTTGTTTATATTTGGCCAACTATGTCACACATTAGGAGAAATATGTTGATGATAAATATGCCAACCTGAAACACAATACCGATCATTAAGTCTATTAGTTGAAATATGAATGCAACCCTTAAGATACTGAAAGATGATTTTCCTTCCTTTGTCCACCTGTTTCATTCTTCCATCGACAATTCTATCATGATCATTGAAGCATTCAATGCTGCCAATATCTCCTTTTACCTATGTTTTCCACTAATACTCCTAAGTTGCTCAGATCATAATGTTCTAAACAACTCCACTTATTTTAAATTGGAAGAAACTGAGGCTCTAAAAGGAAAAAAGATATTTTCTGAAAACAGACAGCTTTTACCCTCAGACTTCACCCTTTATAATATGCAATACCCTCCTTCTTTATTTGGCTACAAATAATTGCATCATCTCCATTACATAAGGCTGACTAGGTAGAAACACAGAATTTCAGGTCTTGAGAGATACTTCAGTGAAAATACTATCCAATGTCCTTATTTAACAAATAAAGAAACCAAAATCCAAAGTGAAATATCTTACTCAAAGTCACACACCTAAATGGTGACAGATTCAAGACTCCCATATAAGACTCTTCATATAAAAATGGTTGAAATATAGACTAAAAAAAATACAATCTAGGACCAGGGAAAGAAATATTTGTCACTGGGCAAAACAAAAATTTTAATTCAAGAGCATTAAGATTCTGTACAGCATGTGGACAAAATGAATTGCTTTGTACAAGTTTTCATGTATGAAAATATGCTCAGGAAAGCCATCTTTAAAAAGGGCCTCAAACAAATTCCAGATGGACAGAAGAGTAAATTTTGAATGTGAAAAAACTAAAATTTTATTTTAAAAGTAGGAAACAGAAATTGCTAATTTTCAATCTCTGTATAAAGAATTTCTAATTTTAAGACCAATCGGTAAAACAAGAAAAATTAAACGAATTTGACCACACAAAAATATAAAACACCTCTGAGTGTAGAAACACTATGCAGTGTATACCAACAAGATGTATGTATGCAATATATACAATATATACAAACAAGATAGCAGAAGAAAGAATAAAAACAAAATAATTGCCACTCATGAAGAGAATAAAACTCAAGCAACAAGCCAGGAAAATATATTTGTAAAAACACTGTAGGTATTTAATATCTTTAATATTTATTAAGAAAAGAAAAACAGAGACACTCTTCTGAGTTGAATTGTGTCCCTCTGAAAAAGAAGTGTTGCAGTTCTAACTCCTATGAACTCAGAATGTGGCTTTTATTTGGACATGGGGTCTTTACAGAGGTAATCAAGTTAAAATGTAAGATCATTAGGGTGGGTCCTAATCCAGTATTACTGGTGTCTCTATAAAAGGGGAAATTTGGACACAGAGACAGACGTGCATACAAGAAGAATGCCTTATGAATGTGTAGGCACAGATCCAGGCAGTGGAGCTATAAGCCAATATTGCCAGCAAACCCCCAGAAGTGAGGAGACAGGTCTGGAACAGATTCTCCCTCAAAGCCCTCAGGAACCAACCCTGCCAATACCTGGATCTCAGACTTCTAGCTTCGAGACCTGTGAGTCAGTAATTTCTGCTCTGTAACCTACCTGGTCTCTGATACTTTGTTAGGGCAGCAGACCTCTACAAACCCCAGATCATAAATGGGCGAGGGACACAAGCTGATAAATTTGGAAAATAGCCTATACAAATGGTATTAACCAATAAACTTTAATCATGGCAAAACACATTAAAGTGTTTTGCAATGATTAAAATTTGCTAATAATTTTTTTTTAGCGGTACGCGGGCCTCTCACTGTTGTGGCTTCTCCCGTTGCGGAGCACAGGCTCCGGACGCGCAGGCTCAGCGGCCATGGCTCACGGGCCCAGCCACTCCACGGCATGTGGGATCTTCCCGGACCAGGTCACAAACCCGTGTCCCCTGCATCGGCAGGCGGACTCTCAGCCACTGCGCCACCAGGGAAGCCCCATGCTAATAATTTTAAAGTGCATATTTAAGTAACACAATTTTCTTTTTCATAAAATAAATTGGCAATTAAAATGCTAATATTGAATGCTCTTGTGTATATATGAGGGAACAATTTTTCCTTATGAATCATGAGACAAAAATAATATCCCTACTTCTTGACTGGGTGTTTTCCACTTCTCTAAATACCCCTTTTACAGAAATAGGGAGACAAAGGTTGATGTATAAAACATTACTTAAAAGAGCAAATAACTCAAAAAGTTGAATTTCCAAAAATAGGGAGTGATTTAAAGAAATTAAAGTCTCTTTATAGGAGGGATTAATTTATAGAGATTAAAAAATAATATTAAACAAAAGTTTTTAATACTACTGGGGAAAACTCATTATTTAATTTTAAAAAAGAGAGAAAAACTGATGATTACATGTGAATTGACAATTCTAAGCCTGGCTATGTAATATTTTATTTGAAGAAGATAGGTGAAGGTCAGTTTTAAATGTGAAAAGTGGCTATGTTAAGGTATGGAGGATTATTATTATTTTTTTTAACAGATAAGGAAGCCCCTCAGTCTCCCCTGTGAAATGTATACAAAGGGAAGAAAAAGAAACAAAATGGAAAGTATATTAGTTTCCTAGAGCTACCACAAGAAATTACCATAAATCAGAGGCTTAAAAGAACAGAAATTAATTTTCTCACAGTTCCAGAGGCCAGAAGTCCAAAGTCAAGATTTTGGCAGAACTATGCTTCCTCTGAACGCTCCAGGGAAGGATCCTTCCTTGTCTCTTCCAGCATCTGTGGCTTCTGGTTTTGTTGGCTTGTATCAGGCCATCTCCAGTGTGCCCCCACTTTCACGTGGCTTTCTTCCCTGTGTCTCTGTGTCTTTATCTCTACTTAGAAGGAAACCACTCTTTGGATGTAGGCCCCGCTCAAAATCCAGGATAATGGGGCTTCCCTGGTGGCGCAGTGGTTGGGAGCCCGCCTGCCGGTACAGGGGACGCGGGTTCCCGCCCCGGTCCGGGAGGATCCCGCGTGCCGCGGAGCAGCTGGGCCCATGGGCCATGGCCGCTGGGCCTGCGCGTCCGGGTCCTGTGCTCCGCTCCGTGGCGGGAGGGGCCGCAGCAGTGAGAGGCCCGCCTACCGCAAAAAAAAAAAAAAAAAAAGTCCAGGATAATTTTGTCTCAAGGTCCTTAACCTGTGAAGACCCTCTTTCCAAATAAGGTCATATTCTGAGGTTCCAGGTGGATGTAAATTTTGGGAGGACACTTTTCAACCCATTACATAACAGAGAAAAAGAGAAAAAAATCTTTTTTAAAAAAGTGGTATCTTTGTGTTGAGATTATGCATGATGTGTTTTCCTCAGTGTCTTTATAACATTTCAAAGGTTGCAATTTTCCTTGTACTGTAAGAATAATTTTAGATAGGTAAGATCATGAGTCTCATGTAAATGTACAATAAACATGTCATATGTTTTATTTGTCATTTTTTAAAATTTCTTTTTTATTGGAGTATAGTTGATTTACAATGTTGTGTTAGTTTCAGGTGTACAGCAAAATGATTGTTATACATACATGTATATCTATTTTTTCAGATTCTTTTCCCTTATAGGTTATTATAGAATATTGAGCATAGTTCCCTGTGCTATAATACAGTAGGTCCTTGGTGGTTATCTATTTTATATATAGCAGTGTGTATATGTTAACCTGAAACTCCTAATTTATCCCTCCCTGTCACCATCACATTTCCCCTTTGGTAACCATAAGTTTGTTTTCTATGTCTGTGGGTCTATTTCTGTTTTGTACATAACTTTATTTGTATCAATTTTTTTTAAGATTCCACATATAAGTGATATCATATGATAATTTGTCTTTGACTTACATTACTTAGTATGATAATCTCTTCATCCATCCATGTTGCTGTAAATGGCATTATTTCCTTCTTTTCTGTGGCTGAGTAATATCCCACTGTATAAATAGACCACATCCTCTTTATCCATTCATCTGCCAATGGGGTCATTTGATGAACAATCAGAAGATGTTAAAACTGGTTCAAAGATAATTCCAAGCTTGAGGGCAGGTGACACTGCCTTCAGTCTGGTTAAAATGGGGGAGAGAACAGCAGACAAAACACAGAAGCCAGCACCAAGGTGTTCTGGAGATTTGGTGGCTACATCATCGATGATCCAGAGCTAGCCTATGTCTTTCCCCTGAAAAAGCCTTTCTGAGCTCCTCAGTCTAAGATGCCAAATTACCTCACCTGCCTGACAACAGAGGAGAAAATCTAGGCGGGGGGAGTTGAATATTTTCACATGGTTGTTAAAAACTTTGTGCTATGATGAAATACTACACAGCCAGGGTTGGCAAATTACAGCACAAGGGCCAAATCCAGCCCACTGCCTGCCTTCATAAATAAAGTTTTATTGGAACATACATGCACACACACACAACTAGTTCAAAGGGAATATGAGAAGCTTAATATTAGTAAGCAATATCAAAATGAGATTGTTTATTTAGATATGAAACTAGTTAAATTTCAAAGGATCATAAACTATAACCTTTGGAATTTTCTATTCTATCAGGAAGAAATTATCTGCATCTCCATAGGATAAAAATCTTTTGGCTAACATATAACTTCGCTAAGTCTCAGGCCTTTAACCAGTGATAAACAATAAATTGAACTAAATATATTCCTGTCATACAGTAGTGAGAGAAGAGGAATAGAATAAATTCTGTAATGAAAAGAAATGTGTTTTTAAAATGGAAAAATATTGCACACTGAATATTTCAAAAGTTAGTTTTCATTATATTCTCAGAAAAATCGTTCACAAAATAGTAAGGAGATATGATTGGATGTATTTATTATTCATTCATTTTAAATATAACTAATGGCCCCATATGTAATTTTAATACTAAGAATCTTATGTGATTGTTATATTAGACTAAAACTCTTGAGATAATTTTGAGTAACAGAAAGTATATTGGGGTAAGTCATTAATTTCATTTCAATACGACTACATTCAAACTAATTTACACATCAAGTTTTTTGAGTATAATTAAAATTGAAATGTCATGTACATAATTTCTGAAATAATTAACTGGTATAAAAATAAAGCCATTTACTCTATTATATGCTATTCTAAAATATACATATAAAATTCATTATATGTATATTAATTTATACATAAAATATATTCATCAAAATTCATTTACATTTATATGTATATTTATCAAAATTCATTTACTATTTTAAAATATACATATATATGTGTGTATAGTTTATATGTACATATATAACCATACATATATCACTATAACGTAGTTTTAAAAACTATATATGTACTTTTAAAACTATAGTTTTTTAAAAGATGGGACAGAATTCTTTTTTTTCTTAAAGGGAATCTTTCTTGTAATGCAAAATGAATTGTAAAATGATCAGGAATTTTCCAGTCAAGCAAACACATCTGTCACTTTCCTATCAGGCAGGAGTCCCTAGGATGATGATGAGTCCCTTTGGATGAAGCAAGAAGTCTCAGAAGGGGAGCAAGATCTTCCACGATCTGCCCATTTTGCCTCCTCTTGCCCCTTCATGCTGTTCTGTCCAGCTACACTCAACCTCTTTTGCTCCACAAGGTCCATATGCTCCTTCACCACCGGGCCTTTGAACACACTATTTATGGCCTTACCTTCCCCCTTTCACCTGGCTGACTTCTGGGACAGAATTTTTTAATTGTTAAAAAGTTTTCTATACACAATAACACCAAAAGTAGAAAATACATTAAAAACAACAACAACAAAGTAGCCATGGAAATGTTTCAAAATAATTTTAGATACATACATGTGTTTCACTAAAGGCTACAAGAACTTTCTCAGATAAAAATTGTTAGAATCTTTTGCTACCAGAAGAATATCCATGTGATTTTTTTAAAAAATAAATACATTTCTCTGGATCTATTACAATTACATCCACCAATTATGCCAATTTGACAACATATGCATCAGTTTCCCGTTAAGCACTTAAAATTCAAGGATGGGTCACAGGTAGGGATCCAGAAAGAAGCCAAAAAAGTAATTTCAAAGAAACTCACTGGAATATATATCAAAAGGATTTCAAAACTTCTAAATATTCCCTACTTCATTTAAACACAACCAAATAATAATTGAGTACCTTCTCTGAACCTGTACTTCGCTGGATGCTTTAGGAGAAACAAAAGTCATACTTTTAGAGGGTTCAGGTTTCCCTACTGGAAAATTCCCTTAGCCTGAAAATGCTGATAACTACAATACCTTTTCTGTACAGCAACTGGAAATTTGTTTCTTTGTTGATTGGTAATATGAGAGCCCTACTGATATGTCAGTACTATTGCATCATCAATGCTGAGATCAAAAAGAAAGAATAAAGCATATTAACCCATTTAGCAAATAATTAGTCCACGAGTTGCCAGACGCTTTGATAGTGAATTGAGGCCAAGCCCTTTAAGCCCTCTATTTTAATATGCTGGCTGTCATATTGGTGATAAAAATCTATTCATGTGAAACAATTGAAAAACTATGAAAGAGTATATAAACAAGTATTCTTTGTAATCCAGTGCTAAAACATTGAGGCAACTCTTGACATCTTTTTCTCACATCCCACATCCAATCCATCAGGAAATCCTGTGTGCTCTTTCAAAATACATACCCAAATCCAAATACCGGTCATGACTTTTCTTGTCTGAGAAGCACCATCCCTCACCTGGGTCCAGCATTTGGCACTTATGTGGTCAGCCGGTGTCCATCTTTGCCTTTCTGTAGCCTATTATCAACACGGCTGTGAGAGCAATCTGCTTAATATTTAAATCAGGTCGTAAAATCCCCCAGATTAAAACCTGCCAACAACCTCCTACTTCATTCACAACAAAAGTAAATATCTCTACAATGGCCTGCAAAGCCCTACCTAGTCTGGCCCCGGCCACTCTCTGACTTATCTTCCTTGGTTTCCCCTCCCTCCACTGGACCAGTCATTCAGTACACTTCATTTTTTCAAGTGTAACAAGCCTACTCGCACCTCAACATTTGGTACTTGTTTTGCCCTCTGCCTTGAATGCTATTCAGTAAGCGTGCTTCTCTCTCTAACTTCCTTCTAGATCTCTACTTAGATATCAATTTACTGAAGACTTCCTCACCAAGTTCTGTACGTAAAATAATAATCGACCTCTTTCCACCTCGCCCTGTTTGTTGTTCCTCACAGGAGTTAATCACCATTGGTTGCACGAGGTATTGACTCTTTTCTTCCTTCTTTGTGGTTTGCAAAAAGATGAAGAGCATTCTGGACAGAGTGAAGAGGAATAGCAAAGACTTTTAGTCAGTGCAGAGCTACCTGTGTCCTGGGCCAGTGGAGCTGGGAGGGAGAAGAGAGAAATTGACTGAGGGGGGGAAGGAGGGGTTTAAATGAAAAGACAAGCAGGAGGAGACATGATGAGAAGCTTGACTTTCATTCTAGCTGTGATGGGTGCTTTACATATTCGATTTACAAGGTATAAATGGTGTTATTGAAAGATCACCTTACCATGTGGTTTTCCACATGGATGGAATGGAGTGTGCTGGATATTTTCTGGCTTTCCTTGCCCACTTTCTTCCTTGTCTATCATGGGAGGCTGACTGTTATAGACAGTATCAATCAGACCCTCTAGCCTTCTGGATTCCCCTTAGATTTGGCCAATGGAAGGACTCAGAAGGAGAGATCAGTTAGGGGAAATTTTTCCTCCAACAACACACTGAGTTGAGGTTTGGAAGCCCCCATGTTCCTCTACCAAAGGCCTCAGCTGCTGCCAGGAGGATGCCTCCTATAGTCCCTGCTGGCACTGGGGTCCAGTAACTACTCTCTTGCCTTGCCCACTCGGACATTGCGCTGGCCTAGACATGTTTCATCATTCCTCGTTGGTTCCTTCACCACATTCACACCTCATTGCATACCATCCCTTTTCTGCCAGGATCCTGACAGCAGGTAAGTGGAGAATGAGTTAGGAAGCAACTGGCAGTCCAGAAGAGAGGTGGCTTAGACTAGCATGGTGTCAGCAGAGATAAAGATGGGTGTGAGATATATTTTGGAGGTAGAATTGGAGGCCTTTACTGTTAGTCTATCACTAGAAGACAAGAAAGAAGAATAAATAAGAACTCCAGTGTTTGTGCTTGAGCGTCTGGTTGGACTGTGGAGTCATATAAAGAGAGGAAAACCAGGATGGTGTCAGACAGTATGGAGGAGGAAAATATGGAGAGTTCCTTTTGACATGTGGAGGTGAAATTGTCTTTTTGGCAGAGAACTTGATTAGGGGCTTGGGCGCCACGGAGACACTAGGACTGGATAAAGGTGTGGATGTCGTGGGCATAGAGGGGATGTTTAATATCAGACAAATGGAAAGGGATAACCTTAGAAGAAAGATGGATTTAAATGAAAAAGTCTCCAGGACATAGTCCCTTCCAAAGGTGGGAAACTCAAACCTTTAGAAATTGGGTAGAGAAGGAAGATTCAGCAAAGATAACTGAGAAATATGCAATGTGGAGGTAGGGAGGAGAGAATCAGAGTGCAGAGTTCCAAAGGCATGGAGGCATGAACGTGATTTCATTGAAAGTATTTTTACTTTAGGTGTGGAGTGGAGGTTAAACTAAACCAAGACGTTTTCATTAGCATCCCGTTCAGCTCACTAGAGACCTACTGTGAGGATGAAGGATAGAACACCACCTAGTTAAAAAAAAAAGTTCTTTTGTGTTCATTTATTTATTTATTATTATTTACTTTTCACAGCTGAGTATATTTTTTTTTCTTAGCACCATGTAGGCTGGCTGTACTACTCACTGGTAGGATAAAGGGGATCAGTACTTTGCCCCAGCCACTATATGTTTATTTATAAATATCTATTACCACCACATCTTAATTGAAGTACAGGGCATATTATGCTTTACCAGCAGAATAACAATAGCCACAAAATAAATTACAGATGTTCAAGATGGCATACCACTGAATGTACTGTCATCAAAAATCCTATTTAAAAAGTTTTGAATCTATCCAGAGACCTTTGGTTTTTTTTTCCATTGTCTCACTTTAAAATGACTATTCCAAATTTGCATTTATAAAATTTTGTATGTTTTAACTATAATAGTTATACAGTCTCTTTCATCGATGCAGTCTATCAAATATTTTGATTAGAAAAAGAATTCCTTTTCTATAAGGTGAATATACAGATCATTTTGGGAAAAAAAAGTGGCACATTTATTCTTTTCTTTTTTCTATTTGCAATTAAATTATTCCAAATAATTTTTCAACATTAATACTTTCATCACCTTTTCTGTTGCAAATCATAGATAACTAATCAATCAATAACATGGTCCTGCCTCAGTATTAAGATAGAATTTAACTATATAGTCAAGAAAAGCTTGATAAAAATGAAACAGATTTGATTTGTAGAATGCATTTTTAATTTTAAACTGCATTTTATTATAAATATCATACGAGACTTTACTGGTAATCCTATTTTTCAGATGAGATTTTTTAAATGACATTCCTCAAAGTTGTGTAAATAACACAATTTATATAAAATCATCTGTGGGCTAGCTCTAATTTTTCCACTATATTTTAAGGTATTTTGATGTGCCAATTGCCTTAGTCCTTAAAAGAACGAAACAAAATTGGAATGCAAACTAACTAATTAAGATTTGTTATCTAATATGAAAATGAATGCTTTGATCCAAGACATGGACAGATGGCTATTGTAGTAATTAATTAAAACATGAATCTGTTTTTTACATTTCGATAAATAGCATCGCCAAATAATCCCTTTTTACTTAAAGATACCTGTATGGCTCAAACATCTTTCCCAGCTTCAAAACTGTACTTAAATATATCAGAATGTAAACAGATTAAAAGTGGATAACTCCATCTGGGATATAGATTATTCAAAATAGAACATTGCAATGGAACAAAACCAGATATCAGAATAAGAACAAAGATAGAAGAGATTTGATTTTACACCAAACTTTACCCACTCTCTCTTGGAAAAGTCAGATTTCGCTTTTGTTACTTTCTTTATAAGTAAAATAAATGGGAATCTGCTTTTTTCTATTTCAGGAAGAGGTTTTTGCTTTGTTTTGTCTTGTTTTTGTTTTGTTTTGTTTGTTTTGAGAAAGAAGGCTTTTTTTGGATTGTTTTGGTTTCATTAACTTGCGGAAATGTGAAGTGTAAGTACAGCTTAAATTAGTAAGATATGTGATGACATATATTTGCCTGAACACCTACCGGAAAGATCCAGGCTTGATGGACTGTACACTTTAATTTTAATAAGGTCTCAAATTTCCACAGTATGGATTTGGTTTTTCCATGGGGGAAAATGACTTGATATTCCCTGATATAAACTCTGTGGATCACTGGTATAGGAGTAACTATTATTTTTGAACAGTTCATCAACTTGTACAGAAATTGGGAGAGAATTTCCAATCTGGTCACTCTGGTGACATAACTTGGAAATGACATGTACCTTGTATCAATATTTATTTACTTATTTTTGCAACCTAAGCACACCTTTATTTTTGTCTTCTACCATCTATTTAAAATGTATTAAATGGAGAAATTTTTCTCTGCTGGAGGAAAAAATTTCTGGAAGGATCTATGACTTTTCTGGTGACTTGGAGGTAAAAGAAAATCCTATGGTCACTGTAAATTGTAAACAATCTTGACTCAGATTACACTGTCAAGACTGATATATTAAACAATATTTCCATCTGGATTCAAAAAGAATGGAGCTTTCCCAACCTCCCACCTGGAGCATGTAGCAGGCAGTTTGCCTGCCTTCACGGTAAGGCCATGGAGTGGACTGTGTTTACTCTCCTTTTTCTAACTTTTTTTTAGATATATATCAGATTTACAGAAAAGTTGCAAGAAAAATACAAAAAATTCCTTTATGTGCCTCACTCAGATTTCACAAAGGCTAAAAAGAATAGTTTACCATATATTTTATTCTACTTTCTCTACCTATATATAATTTCTTCCTGAACTATTTGAGAATAAGTTGTAGCCATAATGCCTCTTTATCCTCAAATGTGTCAATATGTATTTTCTAAAACAGGAACTCTACTCAATACTCTGTAATGATCTATATGGGATAAGAATCTAAGAAAGAGCGGTTATATGTATATGTATAACTGATTCACTTTGCTATACAGCAGAAACTAACATGACATTGTAAATCAACTATATTCCAATAAGAATTAAAACAATCAAACAAACAAACAAAGGCTGTTCTTGACTCACAGACATAGAGAACAGACGTGTGGTTGCCAAGGGGAAGGGGAGGTGGGGGAGGAATGAATTGGGAGTTTGGGATTAGCAGATGCAAACTAGTATATATAGAACAGATAAACAACAAGGTCTTATTGTATAGCACAGGGAACTATATTCAATATCCTGTGATAAAATGGAAAAGAATATGAAAAAGAATGTATATATGTATATGTATATATATATATATATATATATATATAACTGAATTACTTTGCTATACAGCAGAAATGAACACAGCATGGTAAATCTACTATATGTCAATAAAATATTTTTTAAATGCTGTTCTCTTATTTAACTTCAGTATTATTTTCAAAATCAGGTTAATAGTATTGATACAACACTATGACCTACTCTCAGACCTTCTTCAGATTTTGCTAATTGTCCTGTAACATCCTTTATAGCAAAAGAAAATCCCAGGTCTATTTAGTTGTCATGTTTCTTTAGTCTTCTTCTGAGGCTCCCCCAAAATACCACAATTTAGGGCTGGGGCTACTCTACTCCTAGAGCAATGACTACTTTAGATCCTAGCAAAATTCCAAACAACCTTCAAAAGAATCAAGCTTAGCCATCAATAAAATAAATGGGTACACTTCTGGCTACAAAGTGTCTATGCCTCTCTTCTTCTTATAGACCCTCCCCCCAGGAAGAAAAACCATAGTTCTCCTCAGTTCCTACACCAGCTTATCCTGGATCTTAAGTTAAGTGAAGTCTGATCCCTTGGGTTCAGATCTAGTGATCTGTGAACTAAAAAAATAGGGACGTTATTAAGTTTTCTTTGCTTTTCCACAGACATCAACCCTCAATATGCAATGGAATCGCAAGGACAAAATATTTCCAGTGAGAGTTCCCACCAGAATAGAAACATGTCAGTCAGCAATCAACTGAAAATTACTTTCATAAGGTCCTGATTAGAAATCTGTTCTGTGACTCTTGGATCCACCTTCTGGAAGGTTCTTTCTTGTCCATTTTCCTCCTTGACCACAACGGCAGTGATCATTGCGGGTACGTTATTTTGGGGCATGACATTTTGAGGCTTCTAGAACTTTCACAGCATGACTCTTGCTGATGCAAAAGTGAGGCCCTTGAAGTTGTTTATGTGCTGGAATAGTTACAGGCTTTGTTGTTTTGCTTAGACTTGTGATTTCTTTAACAAACTAATTCTCTAAAAAATTTAGTAGGCTTTCACTCTATTTGCTTTCAGTTTCTGGTGCCAGTAGGCACACTGAAAGCATTTTGCTTAGACATGATTCATGAATCTGATTTATTGGTTTGCTTCCTTGCCCCTGTATCTTTTTCTCTCAACATAATTATGGCTGCTTCAGGACCACCACTATGAAACATGTCACTTTTCCACTGCTGGATTGCAAATAAGGCATCAACTCCACATTTTCTTTTCTCATTTCCACTGACAATTTCTCCTTCCTTATACACAGAGATTCTATGGACCATATTTCCATCTTTTGCCTATTTCATTAATGAAGTCCTTGGAGTACTAATTAAATGTCACCTCATAAAAGTATTTTTCCTAACAAACAACCTAAAATAGATTTCCACTGAGTTTGCTCTATGGCCCTATTTCTCTTTCTCAGCATTTACACACTCTGAATTTTTGGTTCTTCATTTTTAACCTTGCAAGTTTGCTGCCTCCCCACAAGATATATGGAGCATTAGAGAAGTGGCAAGCACCTTGTCCAGCACGCAGGAGGCGCTCAATATTTACATGCTGGATTAGTACTGGATAAATGAGCAAGAAAAAACATGTGTCACTGTGTTCCAGAATTATAGTTTTTAATGCCTTTTGAGCCATTACTTTTTAAACGGTTCACAAGAACAGCACATTCAAAAAAAAAAAAGGTAAGAAAATTCTAGCTAATCTCAAAGTTGTACGTTTATTTTCTGAGTCATGCTGGAACACTTGACATGGGGCAGAACACCCTCTTGGGAAAGGCAAGTCATTAAGCCATTGAGTACCTTGCCCCTACAATCTTCCAAGGAAATATTCCAAATGGAACTCAAGAGTCTCCTTAACTTGCTCCTTCTAGTTTACCACCTCTCCCTGTTATTTGAGTAGAATCTGAAATACTAGTGCTTTACTGTCAACACTATAAGGAACCCAGGAGTCGCCTTCCTGTGTATGGAAAGTTGACAGAAACATATGAACTTCTTAACCTCACAGTTTTTAGGATACTGTCAGAATCACTAATGGAACAAACCTCCTAGCCATCCAAGAAGATACCAAATTGAGAAATCATACAGTACTTCTATAAGAATACAAATACATACTGAAGTCTGATACGCTTTAGCAAGTTAAGCAGAACAGAAAGGTTAGTATAATATTAACATAATGTAATACTCTTCTTTTTTCCAATGAAGACATACACATGGCCAACAGGTACCTGAAAAGATGCTCAACATCACTAATCATCAGGGAAATGCAAGTCAAAACCACAATGAGATATCGCCTCAAACCTGTTAGAATGGTTGTTATCACGAAGACAAGAAATAGCAAATGTTACTGAGGATGTGGAGGGAAGAGAACACTGGTGTACTATCAGTGGGAGTGTAAATTGGTGCAGCCACTATGGAAAACAGAATAAAGGTTCCTCAAAACATTGAAAATAAAACTACTATATGATCCAGCAATCCCACCTCTGGGTACATAGCCAAAGGAAATGCAAACAGGATTATCCACACCCCATGTTTATTGTATGGGGTTATTCACAGTAGCCAAGGTACAGAAACAATCCAAGTGATGTGGTATACATAAGTATAATATGTGTTATGTATGTACAATAACAATGGAATGTTATTCAGCCATGTGCAGGAAGGAAATTCTGACATTTGCAACAATGTGGATGGACTTTGAAGGCATTGTACTAATTGAAAAAGTCAGACAGAGGAAACGAAATACTGCATGGTATTACTTATATGTGAAATACAAAAACAAACAAAAAATTCCAGTGTATAGAAACAGTAGAAAAGTAGTTACCAGGGGCTGGATGGGTGAGGGAAATAGGGAAAGGTTGTGAAAAGGACACATAGTTTCAGCTATAAGATGAATAAGAGATGAACAAGATCTGAGGATCTAATGTATAACATGGTGACTCTAGTTGATAACATGTATTATATAAATGAACTTAAATGTTCTCACCAAAAATAAAAACAAATGCAAAAAAACAAAATATTTTATGACATTTAAAAACTGGAAATACCATCTAGAGATAAATGGGTAAAATGTGATATATTCATATACTTGAAAACTACAGAACCATTGAAAATTTAAAAAGGAATGACCTGCTGCATGTAATGTGGACAAATCTCACAGACATCATGTTGAATGAAAGAATCCAGACATAAGAGTACTTATGTGAAGTTCAAATACAAGCAAAAATAATCTATGGTGACGGAAGATGGAGTATTTGGGGTTATTGAATGGGAAGTGTTCTGTAGTCGTGTTCTAAATATTAGGTTGCAAATAAAATTCACTGAGCTGAACACAACATTTATGCACATTTCTATAGATATGACATACCTTAATGAAAAAATATATTTAATCCATGGATGATAGAATATATATGTTAACCAAACATTTCTTGTTAATGCTATTTTCAGATTAATTTGTATTGCCACAAGCCAGTTCTATCTATATTTCATAAATGTTTTCATTTTCTCCCCTTTCTACCCCAGTTAAGTGTAGGACACCTACTTATTAACTGCCATTCTGCTATTTCATTACTCAGTTCTGTTTTCTCTGGGAACTTCTTTCCAATTCTGAACAACCTAAGGAGCATTTAGAGTTTTGAATTATCTGAATAAATTTACCTAAACCAAGGCATCACTTTGAAGTTCAAAATCCATTTGAACCACCAAGCAGTTCTGTGCCAACCAAGGAGTATGATTTAAATTACAGCAGAAATGGCGATGAAATTCATAGTGAAGTGATGTGCTAGAGAGGAAATGAATCTAATAATATCTTTCCCTCTCTTTTTCCAGAAGTACCAGATTAAAATGTTCGCTAATGCCTTTGTTACCCAGATACTCACACCTCAAAGGGGTGGAGGAAGCCATGGATGTTAGCACAGGCTTTTCTTATGAATGAGAATGTTGTGTGTTTTGCCTTACATAATTGAAGACAAATATATAGAAGCGAGAAATATGAATACCATTCAAGAAGGTTACAAAAAATAAAATTTTGAAGCATAGATTAGATTATAACCCATATTTTAGGGCAAAATAGTTGTCTTGGATTGGGCTGCCATAACAAGTTACCATAGATTGGGTGGTTTAAAAGATAGAAATTTATTTCTCACAAGTCTGGAGGCTGGAAGTCTGAGATCAGGATGCTGGCATTTTGGTCTTTCTGCCTCACAGCCCTGTGCTTGGGGAGAGTAAGAAAGATCTCTGTCTCTCTTCTTATAAAGGCACCAACCTGTCTGATTAGGACTCTACCCATATGACCTTGTTTAGCCTTAATTAACTCCTAAAAGTCCTGTCTCGAAATATAGTACTTTGGGGGTTAGGAATTCAACATATGAATTTTAGGGGGACATAATTCAGTCCATGGCAATAGTCTAGTAGTTAAAAGTGGGAACTCTGGTGTTATAATAATATATTATAATAATATAATATATAATAATAATCAAGTTCAAATCTCCAATCCACCACTTCCTAACTGTGTGGCCTTAAACCCTCTATGGTATACTTTTCTCTTCTATAAATCAGATAATAGTACTAACCCCATAGAATTATTGTGATAATTAAATGAATACAGACATGCAGAGCAGATGGTAATTTTTTCAAGATATAATTGGTGTATAGCATTGGATTTTTTTATCTGTGCAATATGATTTGATATAAGTATATATTGCAAACTGATTACCACAATAAGTTTAGCCAACATCCATCTTCACACAGTTACATTTTTTCTTATGGTGAGAACTTGTAAGATCTAGTAAGATCTACTCTCTTAGCAACTATCAAATGTCAGTATACAATAAAAGATTGTTAACTACAGTCACCATGCTGTAGATTACATCCCCGGAACTTATTTATCTTGTAAAGGAAAGTCTGTACATTTTGACCCCCTTCACCCATTTTGACCACCCCCAACCCTGCCACTGGCAACCACCAATCCATTCTATGTTTCTATGAATTTGGGGTTCTTTAGATTCCACATGTAAATAAGATAATATAGTATTTGTCTTTGTCAGGTATTTCATTTAACATAATTCCTTCAAGGTGCATCTATGTTGTTGAAAACAGCACGATTTCCTTCTTTCGTGGCTGAATGATATTTCATTATGTATGTATGTATGTGTGTGTGTCGGCTGTTTCCATGTCTTGGCTGCTGGAAATAATGCTGCAATGAACACAGAGGGCACAGATATCTTTCTGGGATAGATGGTAATTTTAAAATAAATATTAGCTATTATTATTACTAGGTCATATTGCAAGAGTAATTCTCCTCCACATAGGATAAACTTTTTAAAAATAGATTTGATGAGTCAATGTACTATTGAATAGATTTTTTTTTCTAAAAAATTAACCTGGTAAAAATGCGGCAAAACTAATGTAGCAGTGGTTCTCAGTTTCATGTCAGACAAGCAGCATCTGGAAATTTGGTATAAACACAAATTCTTGAGCCCCATCCCAGAAAGAATAAAGCAGATCTTTGGGCATGAGATTCAGTAATCAGTATTTTAACAAGCCCCCCAGGTAATTTTTTTTTCACACGCACCCTAATGCTTGAGAATCACTGTGAAACAAGTAAGGCAGGCTTGTGAAGGAAGCAGACTTCATAGAGAGGCAATCTTTGGTGAATCTTTGGCCTGGAACACTGAGCCTCTGTTACTTTCACTGTTGAATAAATCAAATTAAAATGCATGTTATACTGTAAATACAAAAACAGTAAACTATAAAATAATTGACATAATTTTATGCCAGTGATGAATAGAAGAAATATAGAACCCTACAGGCAAAAATAATAATAATAATAAGGTGGGTTTATTTAGTACAAAGGCTTTTTAAGTTAAATCTACTTCAGAGACAACAGTGTGAATTCTGGTATCTCTGCTGAAATCTCCAGGATTTGCCTTTTTCTAAAAAAGGAAAAGTCACATGAGGAGCTATACTGCTCTAGGATTTATGCAAGCTGTTTATGTTCTAGGCTAAGCCCTTGAGAGCAGGTTCATTTGATAATGCAATTGTGCAAGTACCTGCTTGAGAACCAGAGACGCTTTTGCATAATCTTACTTTATCTCTGCCTTTGGCTTTGCAAATGTGCTTCTCTCTGTTTTAAAATGGCACTGTGTCATTTTTCAGTTGGAGTTCATATTGACTGGAAGTATGAAATGAGAGAGACCTGGCTGGAGTCCAAGTTATCATCCACAGCAACATCTCCAAGGTATTCGAAATGCTTAAAAAGGAGTCAAGGCCATAAGCCTGTTTCACAGATGAAGAGATGAAATGGATCAAAGACTTCCTCTGATTTGTCACAACTGAACATGGAAGTCAAGGAGAAGAGGGTCAATATACATATGAGTCCTATCCAGAAAACTCTTCACCATTCATTCATCTTTAGGATTTATTTCTTTATTCACTACTCATGCATAGCCTAAGGCCATGGTCGCAAAAGAACATTCTCTCAGAAATTAGGGGTGGGGGGCAGATGAGTGAGTAGGTAAAAAGGAGGAGGAAGCATTAAGGGGAAAGAAAGTGAAGGTAAGTGGAAATCTTTAACATCAAACATGCTTAATAATCTAGAATTCACGAAATGTTTTATTTTGGGTGGTTGTGATGGAATCTTCAGGTCATAAACTAATTGAACAAGTAGTTTATGCAATCGTCACCCATCCAATGAGGCAGGGTCAAGAGAAGCCAAATATTATGCTATGGAGAGAGCGAATATTCAAGAAAGACTGGGTTATTACTTTGCTAAGCAGAATATCAAGGCACAGGATCATCAACTTGCCTCCCTCTGCCAGCGTCTCAGGGGCATCTAATTGGGTTCCTACAATATCTGCCTTTGTGCTTGAGTTACCCACTATCTTCCTGTTACTATTCATTCAGTGACTGGTTTACAGTGACTACTTCAATTGTACAGGTAATGAGGTACTCCACAAGTGTTTAATTAGTATTTTATTGCAAGTGGAACTGAGGTTAATGGCTTATCAAAGGCGTTTTAAGTCAGTAGTTGACTAAAAATAGAGCATGGCTTTAGACACATGTGCATTATATTTAAACATTCGTGCTGGAGTTTGAGTTATTTTACCATGTTAGTGGGCTTATCATCCTAACCATCCTAGTGCTAAAGTCCTTGAAACATTAGATTTTTTTCAAGATTCACTAACCATCATTGTCACATAAATCAGAATGGTTCGCTTTAATTTACAGCTTTACACAAAAATATTATTTAGATATTAACTCACAAGAAAGCAATTTATAGTTGAAGTAAAATCACTCATAGCCTATCGGTTTACAACAGACCATTTAATTTTAGCTAACTCTTTAGTTACCATACCAACGGACTTAAAAATAGGTCTCTCAGTTTTTAAATACAAAGAAATTTTACATGTGAAGAACAATCCCTTGTGAAACTCAAACTCCTTTTGAAAACTTTACTATTTAAAAATACTATTGGACTTCCCTGGTGGCGCAGTGGTTGGGAGTCCGCCTGCCAATGCAGGGGATACGGATTTGCACCCTGGTCCGGGAGGATCCCACATGCCACGGGGCAACTGAGCCCATGCGTCACAACTACTGAGCCTGCTCTCTAGAGCCCATGGGCCACAGCTACTGAGTCTGCGTGCTGCAACTACTGAAACCCATGAGCCTGGAGCCTGTGCTCCGCAACAAGAGAGGCCACCACAGTGAGAAGCCCGCGCACCCCAATGACGAGTGGCCCCCACTCACTGCAACCAGAGAAAGCCTGCGCGCAGCAACAAAGACCCAACACAGCCAAAAATTAAATAAATAAATAAACACATTTATTTAAAAAAAAAATATTATTATGGTAGTCAACTCATTCCTAAAGAAGCCACTTTTCCCCTTAACATTGCAGACTCTACTATAAATATTTCTATTTTGAAAGTGAGATTTCCATTTTATTATATAAAATATAATTTTAAGCAGAAGTTTAAATTTTATTAAAAATGTCAAATGAGGTTTTATATGTAGAAAGTAAAAGCATTTTGAGAAAAAAAGTTTTAATTATACAATTTAATTAGTGTTGACCAAGACAAAATTCACAACCTAAAAGCTGAGATTTATGTTTTATTTGGCAGGACTTTTTAGGACTTCAAGCTCAGGAGGCAGCATCTCAAGCAACCCTGAGAGAACTGCTCCAAGGAGGAGGCGTGTTGGGGAGCCAGGATATAGAGGAGTTTTGAAACAAAGAGCAAGTAGTCTAAACGTCAAAAGATTATTGTTAATTAAAGAAACCAGATAACTCAAGTTAAGGAATTTAGCGCCTTTATATTTATGGGAAGATGCAAGAGTCTGGGCTTACTGAAATCATTCCTTTGATATGCACCTCAGCTCTCTGGGGCCAGTATCCTGTGTTTTCTATTCTGAGTTTCCTCAGGGCTCACCGTGGGGAGTGGCCGCAATCTGATGGCTGCTAGATGGCAGGCCCTCTTTCCTTCCTGAGTTCCCTCAGAGCTCACCAGCTCACATCAGTGGTGGCTGCAATTGCTGATGGCTGTGACTTCCTTTGTTTACTGATATGGCAGCAATATTCCATTTACCATTAACAATCAATAATTTACAGAATATTCTACTTTAAATTTCAATAGTCTGCAATCGGAAAAACCTTAACTGCTCAAAAAAAATTTTTAGAAAATGAGTCCATTTCTGCTCAAAATAATTTGGTTTTATTGGAAGACTATTATTTAATACACAGTTTTTAATATACATTATACATTCAATGCCATATATTTGATATGACTGCTTCTGTTGCCTGTGAGTTTTGACCAAGTTTTTAAAGACATGCCAACAAAGTGATTACTCATGCAGCTCTGGATTCAGGCTGCCTGGGATTGATTCTTGGTTTCCCATTGAACTAGCTGAAATGAAGTGCAAGTTATTTTTTGTTCTCTTGTCTGTAAAATGGGATGTATTAATTATCTATTGCTATGTAACAAGTTACCACAAATCCAGTGGTGTTGATCAGGCACTATTCTCTTCAAAGCTTATTCAAGTGGTTGGCAGAATTCATTTTCTTGAGGTTATAAGACTGAAACCCTCAGACCTTAAGACTGCCTCTCCCCACAGGCAGTACACAGATGGCTGCTTCAAAGCAAGAACAGAGAGTCCCTCCTACCTCCAGTCTCTTCTCTCAGGAAAAGTATGGACATCTTTTAAAGGGCTCACCTGATAAGGTCAGGCCCACCTAGTATAGTCTCCCTTTTTATCAACTCAACATCAACTGATTAGGGACCTTAATCTCACCGGCAAAATTCCTTCACCTTTGCCCTATTCTATGGGTTAGAGGCAAGCTGCAGGTTCCAACTGTACTCAGTGAAAGGAGCTAGGTACCAGGAGAAGAGAATTACAGGGTCCATCTTATAATTTTAACTACCATATTGGTATAATAATGGTACATACCTCTTTGGGTTGATTTTTTAACACTTATTTGTGTAAAGGACTTAGAGTAGTGCATGACACACAATAACAATAATTTATTACTTGTTTTAGTTTGATAGTCATTTTTGCAGAAGCTTTGAGCAACTAAAATGGTGGTCATACAGGGGAAGCCTACAAGCTGACATGGAGGTGGCAGGTTGAAAGGGAGCCTCATGTGTTCACTGTGCTCCATTGATATCTTGGTGGTAAGTGTGTCCTGTTATCTTGCATGTAGCACTAATGGAACCAGATGACAAATTTCCATGGGGTCATTACATTGCCCTGTTACCCAGTCCAAGCTCATTCTGCTTGCTGCACAACAGGCCAATAAATCGGGAAACAATGTTTTGAGGCAAGAAATAGGACTTTATTCAGAAAGCTGGCAGACCGAGAAGATGGCAGACAAATGTCTCCAAAAAACCATCTTACTGGGGTCAGGATGCCAGTTTCTTTTATAGAACAGAAAGGGGGAGGAGGTGAGGAAGTAAAGTAAAAAGGCCATTTATCTTGCAAAACATCTCCTCTAATGGCTTGCATCAGCAAGGAGATGTGTTAATTTCTTCTTTTCTGCAGCTGTTCACAGGTGGGCAGGGTCAGATTGTCTCCCTGTGAGCTGAACAAAGGCACTTTAGTTTACCATTCAGGCAGTGGGACAGGGTTCCCTGAGGCAGGCCATTATATATGATTATAATAACAAAAGCAATGAAAATCAAAGGTTAAAGTCAAAGAAACAGATCCAACATGGAGTCAAAATTGGCTCTTCCCTCTTCAGTCCCATAAGGGCCCATGGTCTGTCATATTTCAAACATTAAATATTTTTCCTACTGGATATTGAGAAACTAAGTGAAAGTTGAGGTGAGGTAGGTGGATTATTACACGGGTTACTCTATAGTCTCCACATTTACATTCTCCTCATTGCTTTAATGAAGGATCCAGAAAATTTTTTCTAAGGAAATAATTTTTGCTCAAATGAATGGTAAACGGTACTTCATTAACCAAAGAAAGTATCATTAAAAAAATATTTCTGATGATCTTGCCCTTTCCTCTACCCTCAGCATTCCACAGAAAAATCTTTGAATCATCCACAGAAATGCTGTTTAACTAGAATAGAATAAGCAAGGTATGGTAGTATTATCTTTTTGCTTTGAAAAATGGTAAAGCTTTTTTTCTTCTCTTGAAGCCCCAGACTGTGGTGAGGTGGAGAGAGAGGGAGTGTGAAGGGTAACATTCCGGTACTACATGAATTCATGGTAAATAAAAATTTTATTTTCCTGAACGTGCTTGAAAACAAAACGATCATCTATCTCCCTCCACCGTATTCAGCTCTCCATTCAATCCCTAGAGGACTCACAGGAAATAAGGGCTACACCAAAACACAGTCCCTATTATTTTTTAGTAACAGTCACCAAGAGAACTTTATAGCTTTTTCATTAATTCTCAGAAAACCCCAGTGGAAAAGGGGAATTCTTAAAATCAAAATGGAGAGAGTTTAGTGATTCCAAAATGTAATTTAGATGGAAAATACATCTTTCTTTGTTTTGATAAGTCATTGATATTTTAGCTTAATTTACTAAATGTTTTAAGAGAACTTCAAGAGTATTCTCACTTAAATATGTACATTAAAACAACTCATTATGTTCTTCTTCTGGCATCTAAGTAATTGTTGCCCCCCTTTCACATTTCTCACAAGGCTCTCTTTCCTAAGATTTCTTGAAGAATAATTTGTTTGCATATGTTGCCAAAGTAATTGATTAGTTTCATATTCTGGTCAAAAATATTATTAATGAGTTCACTTTTTAAATTACAAAGCAGGCATATGTGTTGAAGTGACACAGAGAAATTGTTTTGTTGATTGTCATTTTCCCCTTTTTCACTGAATTTTGTGGTATTTCTTAAACCTTATCTCAGCTTTTTTTAATTCAGGTTTTTTTTATTACTTGATATCTACTAACAGTATGAGTTTTATTTCTTGATTGCATAATTTTCATAATCATTTTCTTGATTTAATTGTTTCTGAATGTAGGGAAATATTTAAAGAGAAAGAATTAGTTTATGTGTACATGTACACCCTCATATACACATAGCCCATAATATTATGTTTATATTTGGGGAGGAGATTTATGTGTGTGTGTGTAACCACCCATGTGATATGTTTTCAAGTCTTTTGAGACCACCTGATCCCATATTTACAACATCCAATCCATTGTTTTACGTGTAAAATTTCATATTCAGAGTCTCAGTTTTTTAGCTTAAAGTACTGATTTCATTGAAAAGCAAGTCCAGGTGTAAATTCCAATATGGTAATTGTTTGACAGGCAATTACTCTGCTAACGTCTCCCTCAATACTTAGGAAGTTACACACACACAACTTGAAAGCAGATCCTTTCTTTAAGTGAGGCTGACCATCCACTCAATCACAGAATCATGGCAACATTTCCATTAGATTTAAAGTCCATGGAACTGGACTGAAAGCCCAATAAGTAGAAGAACCTGTGATATACCAGTAACTTTATTGCTTTAAAATATTTTAAAAGATCCTGTCTACTTCCCTCTTTTTTGAAATCTTGTTTAGATAAAAAAAAACAAACAAAAGAAAAAGAAGGCAGCCATCTTTTCACCTCATGGCTACACATTTAAGGAACCAGTAGACTCTCCCCTTTTTTATAATCCCATCAATCTTCTCTTCTATATCATTGAGAGACAGAAATGCTTAGGAAAAAAAGAAAAAACCATACAAAACAACAACAAAACAAGGAGACTGAACTACATGGGGAGTCAACTGGAATTGGCAGATTGCTTAATGGGAATCACAGTTCCTGTCTGTAATTCAAGGTAGACTCGGCAGAAAGAGGAAAAGTTCCTAAACGCCGGACATTCTGAGAATTAAAGTTATTATATACTTCTTTCATTTACCCTAATGTATCATGGTTCAGAAAATGAGTCTAAGTGAAGACCCCATTTAGTCCAACACAGATGCTGGAGAAGGAAGTCTTTTGGACACAGAGAATTGGCTGAGTTGGCATTTCCCCAAGTACATATGTTCTAAAAAAAGACCACATACATTGGATATTGCATAAAAGTACACATAAAGGATCCTGTGCTCAAGTTACTGAAAAAAATAGGTTAATTTTAACAAATGGTTTTCTTTTTTAACATTTATTTTATTGAAGTGTGTTTGATTTACAATGTTGTGTTGATTTCTGCTGTACAGCAAAGTGACTCAGTTATGCATATATGTATTCTTTTTAAAATATATTCTTTTCCATTATGGTTTATCACAGGATATTGAATATAGTTCCTTGTGCTATATAGTAGGACCTTGCTGTTTATCCATTCTATATATAATAGTTTGCATCTGCTAATCCCAAATTCCCAATCCATCCCTCCCCAACCCTCCCTCCCTCTTGGCAACCATAAGTTTGTTTTCTGTGTCTGTGCATCTGTTTCTGTTTTGTAAATAAGTTCATTTGTGTCATATTTTAGATTCCATATATAAATGGTATCATATGGTGTTTGTCTTTCTCTTTCTGCCTTACTTCACTTAGTACGATAATTTCTAGGTCCATCCATGTTGTAAAAAGAGGTTTTCTTAACTTGAGTTCTCAGGATTTTTTATGCCAATATTCATTGTAAAGAGGATGATGGGGGCAGCCAGCTGCATGGTTTGCAGCATTTACAAAAAGTATACCATAAACTGCACCCCTTCCCGCCCCAGAACATCTTGTGGGATGAGGATTCTCAAAAGAAGATATAATTATTAAAACTACATATGTCAGCCTACCCTTAACCTGCAAATCTGAGAACGTGTACAAGTCAGATCCTTAAAAATAAGGATTTGTTGCAAGAATGAATGAAATGGGACAGGCAGGCCTGTGGTAAATGAGGCAGACTGGCAACAAACCACTTCTTTTCATGGCCTGCATGGTAACCCTCTCTTCTCTCACTTCTAACTGGTCAACCATTTCCCACAGCCTTATCTGTCCCCTCTAGTTCCTGGTCTAAATTCAGGAGGAGCCAGTGAGCATGGCTGGATTAATTAGCATACCCCCACATTGGGCTGTGCTCTCAGCACCTTGCCAGTGCTCTGTTCTCTGATGTCTGTGTGGGGTTACCTTTGTCCAAAGGACCTGCCCAATGTCCAGTTAGAGTCTACCTTGGCCTGTCCTGTTTTTCTGACCTAGGGGCTATTGGAAAATAAAATTGAGCAAGACTGAAACCCTGATGCACAATTCCATATTTAGGAAATAAAATCACAGAATTAAGGGGGAAAAACAAGCATCATTCTAAAAATACAGAGAAGCAAATCCCAGAAAATGACCTTCTGAAAGAAGCACATGTGTAGAAAAACATTGGGCAATCTCAAGATTCCAGAAGATCTTATTTGTCTTGGTAAAAGCAGAAATCCCTAAGCAGTAAAAAAGTCTAGGGCTTCCCTGGTGGTGCAGTGGTTGAGAGTCCGCCTGCCGATGCAGGGGACACGGGTTCGTGCCCTGGTCCGGGAAGATCCCACATGCCACGGAGCGGCTGGGCCCGTGAGCCATGGCCTCTGAGCCAGCGCGTCCAGAGCCTGTGCTCTGCAACGGGAGAGGCCACAGCAGTGAGAGGCCCGCGTACCGCAAAAAAAAAAAAAAAAGAAAAAAGAAAAAGAAAAAGAAAAAAGTCTAATAGGGCAAGAAGCAGGATGAGATAAAGAGAGGCAGGGTATCAAAGAAAAAAGACAATGGCATAATTCAAATATACAGAACAAGGAGTAAAAAGCAGAATCAATGCTATAGAAATTTAAATATTTGATGTGAAAGTCAAAAGTACAAAGTGATGAAAACAGGAAAAGATGGTATTTATGTAAGAAGACATTGGCTCAAACCCAAGCCCTCTCAAATCTTCCCACTATGCCCTCTGGGATTCATGGTCAGTTACCAGCATCTTCTCTATAATCATTCCTTACTGAATTTTTTCCTGAGGGTGACACCTAACTTAACAACTCTCTCAGGTCAAGGCTGTATTGCATTTCATTCACCATGTATCCCAGTGCATAGAGATAAGCTAAGTGTCTCTTTGTTCTCCATTTCTGTTTCCAAACCATCTTCAGTTCTTTTTATTTCACAAATCTCAACCTCTTTGAAAGACATGTTTTGGAACTCTGCCATTTGCTATCCTCTTTTATGTTTCATCTACATTTTTTTGTGCAAAACAGTGTCTTTCCCTCCACCAGTATTTCTGCAATTATTCTTGATGCTCTCAACACTCATTTGGATAATTCCTTTTGGCCTTCAAGTTCTTTGACCTTCCAAGCTCCAGTGATATTTTTTTTTTGTATCCCACCTTGGCTAAGCACGTGGTCATTGCCTTGATTTGTTTATAGCAACTGCCCCGCCTTCAAAATCACAATAAGTATCCCTTTTTCTGATGACCGCCTCTAATTTTTCCAGTTCACCCAACCTGGAATCTCCATGCCAAGAACACTGAGAGCTCTAATCCGCTAACCCAGCTACATTTTCAATATTAGTAATGCTTCTCATCTCATCTACCACTCCACTCCATACTCTGCCCAGATTCCAGAACCCCTGACTCTTCATCCACCCCAAATTTCCCCTCCTCTAGTCTCCACTATCCATCCCTTTGTACAACCATGCAGCAATTTTTAACATTTCTTTTTCTCAAACCCCATAGTCAACCCATCAGCAAGTCTTGTCAACCCTACCTCCAAACTGTATCCCAAATCCATGCACTGCTCTCTGTTGCCTACCATCTCCCTGGTTCAAACAATCATTACTTCTCACCTGAACTGCAGTACCTTATGAGATACCCTAATTGCATCTCCTGCTTCTTTCCTATCTCTTTATAATCATTTGTGATATACTAACAAGGGTAAATGTTTAGAGAATGTAGACTGAATCATATTTCCACTTTGTAAAACCTTTCAATGGCTTTCCATTTCAAACTTTGTCTGCAGGTCCGATTAGATCCTTTGTGAGTTGGACCCATCCTATCTGTCAGACCTCAGCTCCTAGCAAATGATGTCATATTCACTGTGCCTGAGACCTTCTGGCTTTCTTAACACCTGGTGTTACATGAAACCTGAGTTAAATGTTTAACATATATCGATTTACTGAGAATTTGTTATGTTCTGGTAAAAGAAATCTTCACATATTGAGATGTAGGGAAGTTATTCTGGTTTATACATGAGTTAACTAGAATTTTATGCTAACTAAAATAGCCTGTTTGTGGCCTATTATACATACATTGTACATCTGCTTTAATTATTTAAAAAAGCAGAGAAAGCCCATATTAACAATAAAGATTAAATGCCCCTCTTCCTGGTACGCCAATGCTGGTCCTCCTTGGGTGATAAGACTCTCTTCCCAGGTGCCAAGGCCATGCTGGACATGCTGTACGTGCACATGCTGGTCTGTTTTTTTGAAACTTTGAAGAAATGTTTCCCTGACTTGTTTAATGTTCTTTATTCTGACAAGATATAAAACTGTGCTGAAAATCCTGCTAGAGCAGCTTCTCAGAGTAATCTGGGAAGCGAGCTTCTGGGCTAGTCCTTAGTTTGGTTCATATAAAACTCTTTCTATTCTTATTATAGATTGTTTATTGATGATTTTCATTAACAGTTCAATATGCTGTGTTCAGTGAGATGAAGAATGAATGACAAGAAAAAGCTACTGCTTTTTGGAGGCTCACAACCTAGTGGATTCACAGAACACCTAATTTTTAATGCAATTGTTCTCAAAATGTGGTCCTCAGACCAGCAGCATCAGAATCTCCAGTTACTTGTGAAAAACGTGATTCCTTGGGCTTCACCCTAGACCTACTAAATCAGAAACTTGGGCGTTGGCCTAGCTGTGGGTGTTCTAACAGCCCTCCAGGTGATTCTGATGCATGCTAAAGTTTGGGAAACAGCACCTTCTTTCCTAGTCAGCTGAATCTGCTAATTAGATCCAATTTTCTCGGCTAACTGGAAATTACTGACTGTTTAAATATGTTCCCTTTCTCCCTCCTTATCTAAAACTTCTCAGAAAGTCATAGATACTACACAGTGGCTCAAATAGTCTAAAAAGTCTCAGTCTCTTCTCTGAATCCCTAGGGAAGAGCACAGACATTACAAATAACTCTGCAAAGTGACTGATTACCACGCAAGAGATGCCGTGCAGGAAAGGCGAGTCATCCCACTTAGCCTCAGCACACTGGCTGCTAGAAGGAAAAAAGGAAGAATTTTTTTTTAAAGCCCAGAACCCAGAGGAGAGCTAGATGCTTTCTGTTTCTAAGAAAAAGCATGGCTCTTTATACAATGTAGGTGAATTGATCTCATGACAAATAGCTCATTCTTGTAGTTTGTTCACTCTTAGTGAATAGCTGTGGAAAGGAAAAAAGTAAGAGAAAATATAATTTTTATGGCCACAAGTAACTACTGGAAAATTCGCTAGAATGTTGACACAGCAAACTCTAATAATCAATATTTATCATATTGAATATATATTGCACTTCCTCTAAAGAGACTTCCACGTGCTTTATGCTGTTACGACAGGAATAGGTGTGATGATGCAACTTCCTGTCTCTTTATAACACTTACATGTCAGTAATGTTACCATCAATTTTCCAAATCATAAATAAAGTTAGGGTGGTGTTGGGCCTGCAACCCTTATAGTTGCCCAGCCTCCAGACTGAAGAAAGAGCCCAGAGACAGCGACAGAGATATGGATGGTTTATTGGACAAGGGATCTTACAAAGGGTCCTGGAGCGATACCCCACCATTTGCGGCAGACAATGGGCAGGACATAGCAGCAATCTTAGCTACTCAGGGGAGAAGGAGGATACAATTTATAGGGGGAATTGATGTCCAGTGAGCTCATCAGTTCCCAGGGACTAATTAAGCCCTATAATTAAGAGGATTGGGTAGTAATGTGAGTGAAGCAGGGACTGGCTGAGCAGGGGATGTACAGAGAGCAAGAGAACAGCCATCTTGAATGGCCTGACTACACAGGTGGTATGCCACTCTCCTCAGTCTTATGATTTTAAGAAGAGAAAGAGGGGAAGAGGAGGGAAGAAAAGGGAGAAAGTGAGGTCAAACTCTCAGCTACAGGGCCCAATAAAACTTACCTTAAAACAAAATAAAATTCAAATTAAAAATACTTCTCAATGAAGAAAATAGAACCAATCTCAGGATTTTCTTGTTCTATGTTTTTAGAGTCAAAACACATTTAAATTAAAAATGCTACAAACAATGCAATGCTAAGAAATTCAGATACAAGCACTTTTGCTGAATTTGCAAACCAACCATTTTAAAGAATAAGTCTTTAAAATGTATTTATAAATTAAACTTAGCATTGCGCTAGTTTCTTATTCTATTACTTTCAACATCCATGTAATTCTGAGAAATGTGTTTCATTCCAGTTTTGAATATTTACCTGCTGTGTGTCCAAATGGTCCAGAAGAAGACACTTAGCCAGAATTACCAACCTCTGTCCCACTGATGGGCTGTCACGGACATGTTATTGTTCTTGGTGAGTTCTGTTCTTTCATGTCTAAAACGTGTTTGTGATGAAGCCAAACTAATTACACAATTTCAATCCCAAATTGTTCCAAGTTTTTGGTAAATTAGAGTGTTGAGAATGTACAAGTTTTATTCATTCACTCACGGATGTTGAATGTACTGTTAATACTACATAAAATCCAGTTTAACAAGACGCATAATTATTCAACCAAAAAATAATATACAGATAATGAAAGTCCTTTGATCTACATATAATATATAAGATATTTCAATCCTTTGGGGTAACATATTTGTAAAAGTATGCATTAATATACATAGCAATTTGTGGCAAATTAACAATGATTTATAATTTCATATTTTACATCTCATTGAAATACCTTGATTCTTTGATAAAGTTATCTAGAAATGAAACATAGTACAGAAAACCCAAAATTCTAAAAGATGGAATTTCTGTAGTAAATACAATAATATATAAAAAATAATAATTCTCAGTGAAGTCTATAAGGATTACAAAAAGAAGGAAATATAATCAAACGTTGAATGAGGAGATAATGATTTAAATAGGTATCTTGTAAAGAAAGCAAATAGAAAACCACTGTCTTACAACAAAGAAAGAAGGATATGGGAAGGCCACTATAAAATTGTTAGGTAGTTAGTCAGACAGCAGCAAGGAGGTGACAGCGGCGATAAGACAAGAGGGAGTAGTCGAGTCACACCCTAACCATCTGGGGACCCTCCCCTCACCCCACCCAGAATGGGCGAAACTATGGTCGCGTGGGGGGCAAACTTATCCTCATAAAGAGGGGGGACAGTAACACAAGAGAACTTCCCCAGGCTGCGCATGCCTGGACCAGATAGGCGTATAACCTGTAGTAAACCCAAACTCATTATACCATCATTATAATAAAATCTACATGTGGTTTTGCTCCCCCCGCCCCGTGGGCGTTTCTTAGCGAATCAAGGGTGAGAGCATGCTCAATAGTGAACTTGTCACATAGCTTGGGACTGGCAATAAAGTAAAGACGTCTGTCACTCACCCAGCCGCCCCACAAAATGCTCCTTAAAATTGACCTTAAGCCTGTACAGGAATGCTGCTTTCACTTCACGGAAACAGCCTGCTCTGTCTCTCTCTAAGAGTGTACCTATGCTTAAATAAACTTTGCTTTGCGCTTGCTCCTGAAGTGGTAGTCTGCAATTCTTTGCTTGCTACCTCAAGGACCAAGATTGCTGGTCCCGCTCTCCTTGGTTGAAGCTACTGTGACACAACACACACCAACCCGGTTACAAAAGCAGAAACACTGAATTTATTCTTTGAAAAAGAAATCTCTTTTGCAGCTCTCTCACTAAAGAACCCTGATCCAAGGTCATATTGGCTACCAACAGTTGACAAAGACAATTTATGTGCACCCCAAACACCACTAAAAGAGAAAACAGGAGAGAAGCTGAGTTTATGTCTCACTGTAGGGAAAAGTCAAGGTAGGTCAGGCCTACCTTGAGAAAAAGCAAGGATCTTTTCACAGGTTTCAAAGGTATTAATGAAATGGAAAAGGAGCCATATCAAACTTTCAGATGTTCAATTTCAATGAAAGAAAAAAAAACTATAATTAAATGTAACAAGTTGAATCTGTGAAAAGGCATAAACCCCAAAGGATACTCAAAATGGAAAAATAAATGCAATGTGTTTAAGCAATTATTTATCATGCAAAAGGAATGACACTATAAAAATGTATAATTATATTGATTTTTAATAAGTCTGGGAGTATTTGAGTCTGTTTCTACTGTTAAGCATATTTTCACTCAAAGTACAAACCCTTCTCTATCAATCATTTAAAGGAATAAGAACAGGGAACTCTAAGCTGTCAACTCCTGGGAATGAACAGAGAGGACTGGTCAATATAGTAAACGCACGTACTAACCCATGGCCAGTCTGCACTAGAGGTGATACGATGACAGATGAAAAGTGGAGCTAGCGATGTGTTCCAAAATGATGGCCTACACAAATGTTCTCAAGAGGAGAGGTCATTTTGACCTCAACCCTTTGTATCCTGGAAATAAAACCCCTAAATTATTGGTAATGAAATGTTCACTAGTCAAGCATAAGTTTTCAATTGCACTAACAGTCCAGGTCAATAGGAAGGAGAAGACAGTGGGTATGTAATACCAGCTAAGTAAAATTCCTTCACACAATCATAGATGGGGAACAAGATCTCCAAACCTAAAGCTCAGTGAAAATGTCTAGGCTCAGAGTCCCACTGATGTAGCAGTGAAGCTGAGCTATAAGAAAGTGCCCAGTTTGAAGCACTCCTGGTGAGGTTTGGAAAATACAATTAGCTCTATATGCCAAACAAAAATCAATCAATCATCCAGAATCTGCAACCTCAGCTTCCATGAGACAAGAATCTTACTTTTTCCTGGCTTGGAAGATGGTTGTATCCTAAGGAAAATGCAAAAGGTATCCGATGAAATTGCTATAACCCAAGCAGGCATACGAAGCAGTTTCAGAAGGTGTGTGTTCACCAAAAATGAGAAAAGAATTAAAAAGACAATTAGAAACTGATCTATATGCGCTGTATTGATAATTTTGTACTAGATTAAGTGTAAGTTCATAGCTTTAAAAAAAATTAAATTTAAAAAGTCTTTTGTCTGCTTCTTAAGTGACTAAAGCAATGAGTTCTCATAGTATGCTTAACAATTTTAATTACATGTTTGGGAAATCTGATTAAATAAATGTTATAATGGTTAAATAACTGGAAAATTTTCCTTTTTTCAACTTATAATACATTAGTTTTTAAGTATTCAGAATAATATTATTTAATTGATATACAATATTAAAACATTGAGCACTACGTAAATTACAAATAGTTTTAAATGTGTCTCTGCATGTACAAGAGCCTATTAGGTATTAAAGTTAATAAGAACAAAACCTACTGAGTACTTATATGTGCTGGTACTCTTTCCAATGCTGTACCACGTTTTCTCTCACAGTGTTATCCTGACCTCTGCGCTATGAATCTTATTCTGTTGTGTTTTATAGATGAGGACCCTCCAGCACAAAGAGATGAGTAACTTGTTCTGGGTTACAAATTATGCGATCCCAGACATGGCAATTTCACCTGTTCCCAATCTTAACTACTATGATGGGGCACACCCAGTCACATCCACATGTACCGAGCAGCACTGAGTATGAATTCTTCTCAGTAGTGCTGAATGTATACATGCGAACCTTGGTCAGTCTACATCAAGACAGCATTTACACAAGTGGCAAATGGGCCTCATAGTAAGATGCTCTTAGTATCTCCTGCCTCTACTCTGCTGACTGCAGCGAAGCAAGACTTCACTTGAAATTCAAATCTTTGGGAGGAAGGCTCTGAAGAAAATGTTTGCCCAGCCCCATAATTCATATTTTGAATGACAGTAATAATGTATGAAATAAACATTTTTGAGTTCAAAATAATTTCAACACATTAAAAAATGTTTCTACCTTCATTCAAAATACCAAGAAATACAGAGACATAGGTATTTCTAAATCATTTAATGTTCTTTCCAGAATTCAGCTCCCTTCATTTAATTGTACTTTTATACTTGCAAACAAGGTGAAAAAGGATATGCAATGAGTCAAGACTACAATTCTGGAAAGGACCGATTTTGCCCTGCTTTTCAGCATCAGCCAAGAGCACAAGTTTCCATATTATTGTTACAGTCCCTTTGTGTTTAATAATCAGCTGTGTCCAAACTCCCTTATGAGAGCAATAACGATGTGTCTTCCCAGGCAAGAAGTCATTCTTTCTGTTGGGCTCTGCTCTCATCAGAGGGCACTAGACCTCCTCCTTCCCATCTCCTGACTATTTTAATTGAGGTTTCTCTTCGTTAACTTTTATGCTTATTATCAACTTAAACCCAACTTAATTCTCTCATTTCTTTCAACTTTCCTTTTATCAGTAATCCTAACTCTTTCTATATCAGTCAACAGTCTTACTTTCATTCTGCCTGTGACATATAGCACTTAAACTCTTTGAGCCTGATCTTATTGAATTGGAAAATCCTGCCACATACAAGCTTCTTAGAAACTTGGGATAGTCAGGTCTTCTTGGATAAACTATTTGCCACTCCTCTCTTCATAACCTCCCATGGTTTATAAGTTTATATGAGAGAACATCCATGTTTCTGCATCTGCTACTCAAAGTAGGCTAACCACATCCTAAATTGACAGTGGGAAGACTGTGCAGGGTTCGGACTTGGGCTCTGAAGAATACCTCATCTTAGATCTCAGCTACTGCTGTGAACTTGAGAACATTGCTTCACTCCTCTCTGACAACACTTCATCCCTTTAAATCATCATATTCTAATCATTCTTCAAAATGTCCTCCCCCGTGAAGCCTTGTCTATATTACAGATGATGAATTCTTCCTCCTCTGAAATCATTTAAGAGGTAAATGTATTTTCTGTGTCACTCAGGTGGCTTTTAACAGATTATCCATTCTGTTGGTAATGGTTAAGAAAAGGCAGTCTGTCTCTCTAGACAGAATCGAAGCTTCTTGAGGACAGGAAGCAGTCTTTTCTGTGTTTTATACATAACTATTGGTTAGTTTATTGAAGTTCAGCAATAAGCTATAAATACAGAAAGGATGTTTACTTGTAAACAGGGGATGTATTTCTGACATCAGTTGTGTCAACTTCATCCTTTATATTTTTCTCCAGATTTGTTCAATTTATTAAGATATGCAGGGGCAAATAACAGCTACTTTTCTTTGTGAGATTATGTTCTTAAATTTTTTTTTTCATAAAATTAGCCACAGCTACAAGCATAACTATGACCTTTGCCTACATACAGTCCAGAAAGTATGCAGCTAACTCACTTCCTGATTTAAAGCCAACATTAGTGTCAATACCAGTAAAAATGTGTGTGCTTGCATGCACACACACAATCAGAACTAGCTTGTAAACAGCAATTAGTTTTGAACAACCTTCTGTTTTATTCCAAGGGTATTCCTTTTGGCACTTCCTGCATCTGATCACTAATTGGCTTAAATTGAAAAAGCATCTTTTAAATGTGGGGAAAAATATAACTACTGACCATATTATCATTTTTTTCTCTCTCACAATAGTATGCTCTCAAGTTAGAGTTAAATATTTATTATGCACTTCTCTTAGTGCTCTGCAGGTTTATCTTACCAGGTTATAAAAATAAAAAATTATTTGAAGCAGTGAGGAATGTGCTGACAATTGGATACACTTGAATGTCAAATATTAATATTCTGAATAATTATCAGGTTATTTTAGTATATTTTGCCGGGTTGCACTTCTTTGGAGATAGTTCTATGGGAATTAATTTCAAAGCTATACAGGCAGCTAGATCTATGAAGTCCTTAAATCTAGCAAATCACAAAAGATGAATTATATTTCATGGAACTTAACGTCTTTCAATCAGCTTTTGTTATTTCCTGAGAGTGTCTAAAGAATGTTGCAAAATAAGTTGTGTATTAATAATAGTAGTCAATACTTAGGTAGGGTCTGCTCTGCAGTAGGCATTGTTCTAAGAGTAGGCATTGTTCTAAATTTATGTATTAACATAGTTAATAGTCAATATTATGTTTCCTGTGTTACAAATAAACAAATTAAATAACATGGCCAAGATCATAGTGCTATTTGTAGTGCCCCAATTTTATTATTTCATATATTTAATGAATATTTAGGAACACTGACCATGTATGTGTCACTTGACATATTTTTACATATTTTTCCTTTTGACTTGATTCTCTTGATTATTTTTTTTCTTTTCTGTTTATATTGTATTTATATTGTATATATTGTGGAAGCTGTAAAAATTTTGGAATGCAACACATGTATATGTATACACACACATGCATATGCATTCACTAAACAAAACACTCCCAAGGCTGCTTTTGAAATGCAGACAATTTATGTGGCTTACTACCCACTTTTCCCCCATGGCCAAAATGCTACAGCATTATCATCTCCTTAGCATCCCTGCCATCACACACTTATGTATTTGTTCATTGTGTGTCTGCAATGTCCTTCCTTCTCTATTTATTTGAATCCTATCCTTAAAGTCCCATCTTCTCCATGAAGTCTACTCAAATATTTCAACCCCCTTATTCTCTCTCCTCTGAAATCCTGCACTAACCATTATTACACAGTCACTGCAGGGGTCATGATATGTACTTCTAAATTCCATAAGACACAACACTAGAAGACCTCACAATGAATACCACTTAGATGGTTGCTTGATCAATAAGCACAGTTATTCTTCTATTTTCTCATATTTCCTTTTCATGTAAATTATTATTTAGAACATATAAGTTATTAGTAGTAAAGAGTAATCAGAGAGAAAAGACCATGTCCTAGGTCTATGGTCAATAAGATTAGCATACTCTTATTTTCTTCTCCAAGGACACCAAATTAACATAATTATTTGTTAAAAGATATTCAGCCAAAATATATACTGAGTTGGTAAAATATTTTACTAATGTTATATAACTTATTTCATCTACATATACACAGCAGGTTTTATAAATATGGATTTTACTTTTTAAGAAAATGTTTTCCCAAATTGTACCTTAACAGAGGTGCAGTTGCTTTTCTCCTAGGTGAGTCATCTTTATATAATGATTCATAATCTATTTTTCCAGAGTCCCTTAAAATCAGAGTCTCTTTTATAAGAACAGTTTTGAGGGGTGAAAACACTTTTGTGCATTTCAAAATCAATTTTAAGTAACTTCAAAGTGGTTGTTGAGATATGTAGGTTTGACCTCATCCTTAGACATGGAAAGATCAAAGGAAAACAAAACAAACGTTCATGCTAATGGTCCTGCCAAGTATTTAACTGTTGCAACACCATAGGATCTTAACATAAATGGGTTCTGAAGATGTCCCTTTACCGGAAAATACTCTAGAACCTATTAGAAAGGGAAGAGTTGAGGATCCTAACATGAAGTATCCAGCAATAACCAAACATTTTCCTATGTAAAATAGTGTCCAGAATATCTGCTCCTTTGTTTGAACTAGTGATAGAACCATGTCATTTATGTTTCCATTCCAACCTTGAGCTGTGTGGTATATAAAGCAGGGGTTGGCAAACTTAGGTTTATGGGCCAAATTCCGTCCTCCCCCCACCTGTTTTTGTAAACACAGTTTCATTTTATTAGAACACAGACACATCCATTCATTTTCATATTGTCTATGCCTACTATCAGGATATAGCAGCCGAGCTGAGTAGTTGCAACAAACACCATATGGACCACAACATCTAAAATTTTTTCTATCTGGTCCTTTACAGAAAAGGTTTGCACAACTGTAAAGGATATTATGTAAAATTCTAATCTTAGGTTGACCTGATGAATATGTGCCATCTCTATCCTTATCAATAGCTTTGAAGAATCAGTGAAAAGGATGATGTACTGAAAATACACATTTGTAATGTGTTAACCAGCAAGTCTTATCAAGTACATGTAGTTGCTGTTGTAATTTCCACTATTATTACTATTGGTGAACGTTATTGAACATTTATGATATGCCAAGCACTTTGTATGTAGTATCTTATTTACACCACACAAAGAACCTTGCAAAGTAGGTACTATTATAATCTCAATTTTTGAAATGATAAAATTGAAGAGTAATTTGCTCAAAGTTACACACTTAGGAATAGGTAGGGCAAGAGTTGGAAACATCTCTTCAACTCTACAACTCATATTTTAAACAACTGTGTTCACTGAACACCACCAGGGACTAGTGAGAAAAATAAAGGAAAATAGTAGACCCAGCCTCTGTCCACCCCTGCAGCAAGCTTCTAAGCATGTCGCAGGCAAAATATACACATCATAAACATCTATAAAGCGTTTGTGGTGGGTGCTGTCCTCAGAACTTTACACGTATTATCTCATTTAATCTCCAAAACAGTCTTTTGATCTGAGTTCTGTTATCCACCACTTTCAAAAGATGAGGCAGGAAGGTTAGGTCATCAGTTAAGACCACACAGTTAGAGTAACTGCAGGGAGGTTGCTTAATCACACTACATAGGTCCACCCAACATTCAACAAGCAAAATGCACACAGTTGAAGCTTTCAGACAATGCTTAAGTTCCTTACTCTTAAATCTGACCACATATCCAGGAAATAGACATTTAAGGAAATATTGTAACAAGAAAATATAAAGGAAATAATCAGAGACTGAAGAAAGCTTTAAAAATACCTACAAATGGGGACTTCCCTGGTGGTCCAGTGGAAGAATCCACCTTCCAATGCTGGGGACATGGGTTCGATCCCTGGTTGTGGAACTAAGATCCCATATGCCAAGGGGCAATCGAGCCCGCACGCCACAACTAGAGAGAAGCCCTTGTGCCACAAAGAAAGATCCCAGGTGCTGCAACTAAGACCCGACGCAGCCAAAAATTAATTAATAAATAAATAAATATTTTTTAAAAACCCCTACAAATGCCATATTTGGGAAAATAAGAAAAGATGTTTTATCTATGAAACACAAACAAGATGTTAGTGTTTAGAAGGAGGGACAGTAAAAGCACAAGAGATAGATTTTAGAAAATAAAAATATGAGAACATAACATATACAATAGGAGAGAAAATAAACAGCAATAACAAAAATGAAGTCATGACAATGATAGAAAATGGTAATAGTAAGAGATGATTTAAAAACTCAACATGGATTAGACATGCCAGAAATTATCAAGTAAATAATTTAAGACAATATTTTAGAACTTAAGGATATGAGTTTCCAAAGTGAACACGGCCCACTGGTGGCCAGCACATTGAATAAAAAAATATAAATAAACATTATTACAATTAACAAAATCAGGCACACAGAGAACTAAAACACTTTCAGAGAGAGGAAAAAATGAGTTTATACTTAAGATACTTTATACCAGAACAGCTTATGACTTCAGAAGCTTGAAGAAAATGGAGCAAAGTATTCTTTATTTTATGCAGGAATTGTAAATTCTGTGGGTGTGCTAAAGCTTTCTGCTAGGATTTTCATATTGTCAGTTTCTCTGTGTATCTACCAATTCTGCCTTGGCTATTTTGATCCTATTTTCTTTGCTATATAACATTTTATCTGTAGTTTCTTAGTGGTTTATTGTACCCTTTTTTCAATATGTACTCTTTTGTCCCATTTTAATCTTATACGTTGAATTCTTCTTTGATATTAGTAAGGTCACCTCTATTCTGCATTTTTGTACATTTACCTTTTAGAGCTTTTGCCATCTCATGATTTTCAACAGTCTGGTTATTTCATTTTAGAAATGTGTTTTATAAATACTGAAGATACTTAAATGTATTTGACCATATATTTTTCTATCAGTATCAATAATTAAAGTGCCCACGATCTTTCACACACTCTCTCCAAGTCTTTCGATGAAAATGATGAGAACTTTAATTTCATAATGAAGAGTTCCCATTACCTTCTATTAAAGAAAATAAGCAACCTTTGAAAATTTTTCATCACGTGAGAAAAAGATCCCATAATTGGTTTAGAATAATAATTCGGGAATTTATGAAGATACATTGTATGTTTGGGAACTGTATGTTGGTGGTAATTCTTGCTAAGGAGCTATTGTAATTGTTTAAGGGAGAGATGATAATTGCTCAGTCTAAGGCAGTTAAAGATTGAGAGATGACTAATTAGATTTAAGAGGCCCAAGGAAGTAGAGATGAGAGGTTGTCCAGGATCTTGGGGTCTTGATTTTGAGTAACTGGGGGGATGATAATGACATTAATTATCACAGGAAGTGAAAGAGAAAGAGAAGATTTTTCTGTATATCGATTTGAAGTGTCTCAGGAACCAGAACTCTACCTTAGAGTTGCAAATAGAGGCTAGTCATGAGTTAGTCTTAAAGTAAAACTTTCCCCTAATTCTGCCTTGACATAGAACCTGGATTCTGTAATTAGTCTTCTACCTGACTGATCCTATGACGAAGTACCCATCTGCGAACCAGTCCCTCTCAGATTTTTCTCCACTCCCAAGGATCGAGATGTTTCCTCTAATCCCCAAAGTACATTGTAAAGCTTATGCTACCCATTAATCCCCTTATCCTATGGATCTCTTGTTTTCTCCTGCCCAGTATCTATTAAAATCCTTGCAGGCAAACAACATTCACCAACTCTGGCTAACTCATTCAGTAAAGTAACAATAAATAGGTACTACATAGACTTTTCTATAAAGCTAGAAAACCAAGTTTAGAAAAGAGTTGGATCTCAAGCAAGGATGGAAAGTGAGAACCAAGTCCCAAGGCCAAGGAAAGGTCTAGTTAGGACTCAAATTCTGGGCCTGCCGCCATGATGCTACGAACCATGGCAGCCACTAAAACAGACGTTTGAAACCACCATGCCCACACATTTGATTCCACTACTGGTACTGTGAATAACATCTAAGTGGATCAGCTTCTGTTCGTTGAGGGCCTAACTCCCTGAAGGAAGTATTCTGTTGGCTGTACCAAAGTCACCTGCTCACAACCTTGATGTCATGTATGGAAACAGAGGCTGTCACCTTTCTTTGGCTTCCTTAGTGAGGGGAAGGCATTGTGTCCCACCAAATTATTCAACAAATATGTATTGAGTATATACTGGATGCCAGTTCTAGGCATTGGGAAATAGTAATGAACAAGTGAAAAAAGCAAAACTTCTCGTCCCTCCCCCCCCAATATACTTGTAGGGTAAAGGGACAAGAGGGTTTCTGGCATGCCTTTGCCTGAAACTTTTTTCCCCCAATCTACTGTTAATTAGTTTTGAAAAGATCCAAACTCTAGACAATGACTGACTGATTTTCCAAATCTATGTTTCCTTAAGAATTTAGGTCAGCTGCAGAGCTAGAGATACTACGTAATAATAGATATGTCCTAAAACTTTGGAAAGCCTGAAAAGCAGCTGTTTAATGTCTCAGCTCTGCACTTTCCACAAGGGCAGCCCTCTAAGCCTCCTACCTGAAGTCTCCCTCCAATCCATGCTTCTAACTTGTATGACACAATTAAAATTTGCACCAGCCAAGGTTATTCCTTGTGGAGCTCTGATAACTTTTTGGTTCTAATTTTACATGCACAAGCAAATCCTGAAATATTGTACAAATGACTAATCCTTACCTATGTAGGTTCAAATCTAGACCTTCCTATAGGAAAAAAATCCCATCTGTGGCCACATCTCACCCAATCTCCCAGTTGGGAAAAAAAAAAATGTAGCTGGTTTCTTAATTAATTCAGAACACCCAGTATCTTTTACACAGATATAAGGGATAAACACCTAAAATGTTTCGTGCAAGAATTTCTAATCCCAACCCACTGAAGCCCAATGGGGGATGCTGACGAATTGGACTCTGAAGTCTAGAATTAGCAACAAAACAACACACAGAAGCAATATAATGAATGAGGTCAAGTATAAATTAAATCATAGCAAGAATGCTTCAGATACTAAACGGTTGGGAAGATTCTGGAGACCCGACTATGCACCTAACCAGCATGTAAAAAAATGTAGTTGGTTTCTTAATTTATTCAGAACACCCAGTATCTTTTACACAGATATAAGGGATAAACACCTAAAATGTTTGGTGCAAGAATTTCTAATCCCAGCCCACTGAAACCCAATGGGGGATGCTGACGAATTGGACTCTGAAGTCTAGAATTAGCAACAAAACAACCCACAGAAGCAATATAATGAATGAGGTCAAGTATAAATTAAATCAAAGCAAGAATGCTTCAGATACCAAACGGTTGGGAAGATTCTGGAGACCCGACTATGCACCTAACCAGCATGTATATCTTATTTATGTGGGGGAAAGTACTGCAACTTTGAAACAACTCGATTTACAAATGAATTTTGGACAGGCAGTCTTCCATAATGCCACCATTCCTTGTTTCAAGACTGGTTTTCAAAAAGTTCTTGCCCTTACTAGCCCATGATCATTTCCTTCAGATTTTCAGATTAATGGGATTTCTGGAAGCAAAGATTGATAAAACATGTCACCAGGGCTTCCCTGGTGGCGCAGTGGTTGTGGTTTTATTAGTATTAGCATTCCTTTGTTCCTCTCTGTAAAGAAGGACTTGACTCCCACACCCTTCAAAAGGAGAAAACAGGCATTGCCCTGTTGTAAATGTCAAAATGACAGCAGAGGCCCAAACTCTGAGGCAACCATGTTGCAAAAGAAAATATCAGTCTCCTAGGAAACCTACATGAACCAGAATTGTGGCACCCTTTAATTGCCAAAGATGTTGCTATACAACTCACAAATGTTCAATTGTGGTAAGATATTACTTTAAAAACCTTTACAAGCTACTGAAAGTAAGGTAAAATGCAAAGCTAATTTACTGATTTTTTTCAATATATAATTATGGAGAGACAACTATAGGCTAGGAACAGCTCTGCTAGCTGTACAGCACTAAAACCTGACCAAGCCCTTGGTTCTCTGTAACTGATAATCTTATGGGAAAGTAGTTATTAAAGGAAAAACAAAATATATAGATTATAATGTCATATATTTATGTCTGTGGGGGAATAGATAAAGCAGATTTCAAGGACAAGGAGCCATGAGTTGGGGATAGCACAGTAAAATAGGGTGGGCATGGAAGGTGGCTCAGACAAGATGAAATTGGAACAGTGACCATGCCATGCAGGAGAAGTCAAGGGAGCAAGCCAAGTGAGTATGCAAGGGAGAAGGGGTAGGACATGTGAAAGCATCCTGGCAGCCACGTGTTTGGTGGGTGTGACACTGGGAGGTGTTGAGAGCGGCTGCTGTAGCTCTAGCAGCGGGAGAGAGTGAGCGGGAGGCAGGAGCTGCAGCTGGAGAAGTGACAAGGCCTGACCACCCAGGGCTGTGTAGCCACAGTAAGGATGTGGGGTTTATTCTAAATGAGATGGGAAATGATATAGGGGAGTTTCAACAGGTGAGCAAACAGTCTGACTTTATTTTAAAAGGGACCACTCTAATGCCTCTGGGCAGGGATGAGAAAGAGCCCTACAAGTGTAAGAATATGGTAAATACTGGCTGCTCTCACTGATGCGTGGAATCTAAGATGCCAAACTCCTAGAAACAAAGAGCAGAGTGGTGGGTACCAGAGGAATTGGGGTGATGTCAGTCAAAAGTGCAAACTTCCCTCTGTATGACAGACTCTAGTGGGAAGCAGCCGCATAGCACAGGGAGATCAGCTCGGTGCTTTGTGACCACCTAGAGGGGTGGGATAGAGAGGGTGGGAGGGAGACGCAAGAGAGAGGAGATATGGGGATATATGTATATGTAAAGCTGATTCACTTTGTTATAAAGCAGAAACTAACACACCATTGTAAAGCAATTATACTCCAATAAAGATGTTAAAAAAAAAAGTGCAAACTTCAAGTTAGATGATGAGTGAGTTCTGGAGAGCTAAGGCATAACATAGTGATTGTGGTCAACAATACTGTGTTATATCCTTCAAAGTTGCTAAGAGATCGATCTGAAATGTTCTCACCACACGCACACACAAAACTGATAATTATATGATATGATAGAGGTGTCAGCTAATGCTATGGTGGTAACCAAACTGCAGTGTATAAATGTAACAAATCAACACCGTTGTACACCTTAAAATAACACAATATGTCAATGATATGTCAATTACATCCCAATTTAAAAAGATGTAAGAATATGCCTATAGAACAATGTTATTAATTGTGTATCGGTAAATTGTCATTGTTTCTGATCTTTTATTTTGTTGAACTTCCCTTTGACACACTTTTGAAATGAGGGATCCTAAAGCTTTTATGATACTCCATTGATACCAAAAATAAAATGTTTTTTTTTTTCCTGAACTGTCACTGATGTAATTATTTTCTACCCTCCCAAAATTCTTGTGTTCAAATTCTTGCTCTGATCTGATTTTAATTTAGCATGGCTGAAAAAAATAACCAAAAATTTCTGCTGTGTGAAAACTATATCTCTAAATATTGTATATCTCAAAAATCGTGATGGCGACAAGGAAGCATTTTCTTCTCATTCAATTAAAAATTAGCATCAGAAATATTGGTGACTTGTGGTCTGAGAGGGAAAGAAAAAAGGATCAATAGGTAAAGATATATTTTCTAAACCCTTCAGCCATCCTCTGATTAGTGCACCTGGGAGGGCACCTCTGTCTTTGATGTGGGATCCTCTCTTCAACAATCAGTTTTTCAGGAATCTGTCTGGGACTTTTCCTGCTCAGCTCCCAGGATGGACTCTCTCAGGCTGGACTTGTCCTTGGTTTTCTGCTGCCCACAGTGGCCATGGCGATTGGTTCATAGTTGGGCACACAAATTAGTCAGGACAGCCCAAGCAGACCTCAGGGTTTACAGGAAGCTGGGGGAAAGGATGCTCTCTTTCCACGAGACATGCAAGTGTGAGTTTATGACTAGACTTGCTGCAATAAGACAGAGCCCCTTTGAGGAAAGAACCAATCCAGAAAGAGAGGAACTGAGAACTCAAAGACAGAAACCAGACCTTGGAGGCATTACTTGAATCTTTGCCTTAAGTTCCACCTAAGGCCAGTCTTCCTCAATTTCTCACTTTATCTAGTCAAAAAAACTCATCTTATTTAAGCTAGATTGAGTTGGGTTTTCTGTCACTTAAAACTAAAGATACGGTAATGGGTATATATTGATTTGACATAATCTTGAAATGTACTTAAAAATATCTTACGTATTTCAAAAATATATGACACAAGATATTAGAATGCTGTTCTCCTAAATAGTAGGCAATACGTCTTCTCATCTAGTGAATGGAAAACTATGTATTAACAAATGTAAAAAAAAATTAGCAAGTTCTATCCAAGCGCACAGAGAAGTAGGAACTTAGCAACCTGGACTAGGGTGGAGAACGGGCACCTGAGAGGGACACAGGGGGAAGGGGTTGGCATGGGCTTCAGGGCACAGAACCAAGAGGAAACCTGGACCAAGTAGACAGTCCAACAGAAGCATCAAGTCACAGAGGCAAGTTATTAAGTCAGAATAGAAGCAAGAGGCCAAAGACCATGAGGTGCCCCAGACCACTGAAGAAGGTTTAAAACTGGTGTTCAGGGCTTCCCTGGTGGCGCAGTGGTTGAGAGTCCGCCTGCGATGCAGGGGACACGGGGTCGTGCCGCGGTCCGGGAAGATCTCACATGCCGCGGAGCGGATAGGACCGTGAGCCATGGCCGCTGAGCCTGCGCGTCCGGAGCCTGTGCTCCGCAAAGGGGGGGGGGTCGCAGCAGTGAGAGGCCCGCGTACCTCAAAAAAAAACAAAAAAACAACTGGTGTTCAAAAGGCCAGACTTAAAGGGGGTGCCTGATGACTTGGGGATGAGCTGCATATGCTTTCAATAGGTCACCTCTGGAGTCAGCACAGGATGAGAGGGAATTATGAAGGCAATAAAGAACAGGAATACACTTGACAAAATAAAAGATCCAGTTATGTATCCAGACCCAGTACAAAACCCAGAATTCAGTAGACCTTCAAATCTCCAAGGCAACATTACTTTGAAAGTAGGAATATCTTCATGTAGGAAAACACTCCCTATTGATGAAATGGCAATTCTCTGTGACCTGCCACTGAATCCCTGAAAGCAGTCAAAGTACAAGAGGAAAACTGCATTTCTCTGCTTCTCTCCCACCCAACTCCTCCCACCTAACAGAGAGTGTGTTTGGGATTGGCCACTTCACAATAAAACGTAAAGATGACCTCAACTTCCTGTAAACATATGTGAGATTAAGGGAAGAGGTGAATACGTTAAAAGTATCTCTAATCATTACAGAAATACAAATCCAAACTGTAATGAGGTATCACCTCACACTGGTCAGAATGGTATGATCAAAATTCTACAAATAATAACTGCTGGAGAGGGTGTAGAGAAAAGGGAACCCTACACTGCTGGTGGAAATGTAAATTGGTGAAGCCAATATGGAGAACAGTATGGAGGTTCCCTAAAAAACTAAAAATAGAGCTACCATATGATCCCACTCATGGGCATATATCTGGAAAAGACGAAAACTCTAATTTGAAAAGATACATGTACCCCAATGTTCATAGCAGCACTAGTTACAATAGCCAAGACATGGAAGCAACCTAAATGTCCATTGACAGATGAATGGGTAAAGAAAATGTGGTACATATATACAATGGAATATTATCCAACCATAAAAAAGAATGAAATAATGCCATTTACAGCAACATGGATGGACCTAACAATGATCATACTAAGTGAAATAAGTCAGACAGAGAAAGACAAATACCATATGATATCACTTCTATGTGGAATTTTAAAAAATGATACAAATGAACTTAATTACAAACAGAAACAGACACAGAGACATAGAAAACTAAGTTGTGGTTACCAAAGGGGAAAGTGGTGGGAGGGATAAATTAGGAGGTTGGGATTAACAAATACACACTACTGTAATAAAATAGATAAACAACAACGTCCTACTGTATAGCACAGGGAACTATATTCCATATCGTGTGATAAGTCATAATGGAAAAGAATCTGAAAAAGAATACTTGTATATATGTATAACTGAATCACTTTGCTGTACACCTGAAAGTAACACAACATTGTAAATCAACTATACTTCAAAAAAAAAATAGGCCAATAATTTTTTTTAAAGTATTGGTTACATAAAGAGAACTTGGAGAGTCCACTTGTCCCAGAGCTACAGGTCAAAAGCTAGACTCAGACAGAATTATGAGATGTTGTTCTCAAAGGGCATCCTGGACCAGCAGCATTAGCATCACCTAGGAATATGTTAGGTGGAACTACTGAATCCAAAACTTCAGGGAGGGGACTCAGCATGCTGTGGTTTAGCAAGACCCCCAGGGGATTCTGATTTACAAGCAAGTTTATGACCTGCTGCCTTAGCCCAGCCACCTCTCAGCTGGAATCACTGAGCCTTTCCTCTCACAGCTCAACCATAACCATTTTCTGAGCACATATCTCGTAAGAGAAGACAGAGGAAAGCGTCTCGCTGTGATGGCAAATGTCCTCAAGCATTTACAAATGAAAAAAAAGAAACATTAACAAATTTTAAAAAAAAGAAGAAAAAGAAAAAGATGGATGGGGATCTTACTAAGGAAAGAAAAAGTTAAGTTTTTTTCCCCCTGGGGAATATTTTTTCTTCATGAAAAACAAATATTTCTGACAGCCAGTCACAAAAACATTTGGCAATGTGGTTGCTACATAAATGCCCATATTGTGTAAAGATTCAAACGTGCATTTGTTTACATTTTTGTTTTTAATTTTAGGCAGAAATATATTTGAAGCATGTATTGGTGATTTACACTAGAACATGAATGCTAACTACACAATACTAATCATAGAATCTTCTTATTGGGAAGGATATTAATGATAATGGATTCTAATCTCTTAGCCACTGCAGAAACCCCTTTTCCACAATCCAGAGTAAGCAATCCTCAAGGCTCTGGTTGAATATTTGTAGTGAGAAGAGACACCGATGAGCCAGACTAACGATCAGAAGGTCTTTTGAGTAGAACTAATAATCAGAATTTTTTTAACGTTTGCTGATAAAACTACCTTGATTTATCATTTTGTCAGCAATAACACTTTTTGAGGCACCTCTCAGAGCCTGGTCACAAGTGGAATTTCTTACAAGATGGTATTAAAACGAGGGTCCTGTTTGTGTATCTCCTATTGCTATGATTCACTTTACTTTCACATAATTTAGCCACACATGGTCACAACTTTTGGGTGCCTAGGTGGCTGCTTGAGGGTTGCTGGTATTTTGGAAGCTCTAATAAGCCTCCTGACACTAACTTTCTTTCCTGAAACCATATTTTAGTGCAGCTGTCATCTGGCATCATTAAATGCAGCATATTAGTCATATGTGAAATTCCCAGGTAAATAAAAAAATTTCCCCATTAATAACAACACTAAAAAGAAGTATAATGCAGACTAACACCCTGAAATGAGCAGGCCTCTTATAAAAAGACTTTAGTATACAGAGCTGATATTGGGGCAAGAGGTGGACCAATTTGCTTAAGCATTTTGTAAGTAAAAGATCCAAGACCTTGAGTCGGCTCCCTAAGATCCAATATCAATGAGAGCTAAGTGAGTGAATTCATTCATTCATTTATTCATTCATTCATCCATCTATCAAGGACCAAGCACAGACCTAGATGCTAGGGGCACAGCAGTAAACAAGGTTCCTGCCCTTGGCTCCTGGCCAAGCCTGCCGGCAGAGAAGGACTCCAAGAATGTACTTGAATGGCAGCAAGGCTGATGCTTTAAGGACCAAAGTACACAAGAGATGATATGATTTTAGCACACCAGCTTCCTTGGCATAGCGGCTGTTTTGTGGAGCAATAATGAAGCACAGGAGTATGAAGAAGAATTTTAAGTTTGGTACTCACTGTGGAACAGCACTCTGATGCTGGCAGGGGCCAGGACCAGCAGGAATATCCCTGCTGCAATGGAGAAACAACCCCACACAGAATGCTGTTGACCAGCTTCCATGCTGTTTGAGAGTAAGGAATTGATGGCAACAATGGATCAATTATTTTACTGTCTGCTTAGTGTCTGAAATACTACTAACCTCCTTTTGAACAGAATAAGCTTCTGGATTTTTTTAACAATGGGAGTATGTGGGCAGATGTCTCAAGAGAGAGAATTAATGGATATACTGCTACTAAATAAGCCAAGGACTAATTGAAAATAATTTAAGTGGTTTTATATTTATAAAAGCAGGTGAATTGGTGAGGTCGATCATGGAGGTTATTGCTACAATATCAATGCCTGCCGTGTACATTGCTGTGCTATGAGCTATGTATACATTATATCTGCCCCTCCCAGTAGTTCTGCATGATAGATAACACTTCTCTTTATTTAATAACTGTACAACATCACACAGTTACCTAATAGAAACTTATTATAAACCACTGTTGGTATAGCTTAACAGTTCTGGGCTTCCTCTTATTAAACCAAGGGGTTTACATTGCACATAGTGCAGCCATAGTAAATAGAAGCTTTCCAAAAGAAATCAAAGACTTTTTTCAATGACTTGGGTCTTCATTGTGAAAACTATTAATATTATAGCAGCATAGTATTACCTTATGGAGTTCACATATTCATAGAGAGTTGAAATTGTTTATTTGGTGGGCAGATTTAGCCCTCTCCTCTCAAAAATAATTTTTTCTCTTTCTGTGTCGAAACCAAGAATCCACAGGAAGCTGAATGGACCAGGTGACCCACTATTTGCATAATGACCTTCTTTGGTTATACCACATTCTGCATTTCTTCTTGTCAATGTTCACTGCTCTCTGGAGAAGGAATCCAGTTTTTCCTTAGTATATTTGATGCATAGATCTTGGACTTGGAGCACACATATGAAATTATGAACTAGGGAAAGCTTGGAATGTTAGAAGTAAGTCTGCTCATGCCTTGGAGTATGATTGTTTATAGTAATGGCAAATAACACAGAAAGGGGATCCTATATACAATTATGTGAGAAAGATCATTTCCTTGAATTAATCTTGAAACAGAGTAAAATCTTTTCTTACGGAATAACTCTACATCATTAGTATATTAAGGTCCAAACCTCTAGAATTTAGAGGCATCTCTGCATTCACTTCCTACACCAGGGGCCTAAATGGTCATGACTCTAGAGAGGATCCCGGTATAAGTTAAAAAACAAAACACACAAAAAAACCCTCCAACTTTTGTGCTAGACTATTTTTGAATATGTGTAACTCAATTTTGCTTTGAGATCTCTCTTTTTTCAATATCATAAGACATTTCTGCATCTGTCTGTGTGCTCTTCTTGCCCAAGTGTCTTGTCTCAATCCACCCTCACTTCCACCAGATACATCAACAACTCTATTAAATGTAGGACTCTAATTCAAGACATTTTAGACAAAATCCTCAAGTAGCTTCATCTTTTCTCTGCAAAATAAACTTTATGGGCTTGGGCTGTATGACAGCTTTTTTTTTTTTTTCCATCTACTTCTGAGAACACAAAATGACAGTGGCTGAGACTTTTCTGAATTCCGACCATCATTTAGACGACAGGTTACCATACGGTGGACTATAACACTTCCCATAAAGACTATTCCAGTGAAAACACTGTAAAAACAGGATTAGTAGACTAGACCATGCAGAGATCAAACATGTGTGTCCTTATATGCAAGCCATATTTCTATAAATTCTGAGAAGACTCAGACCAGTTGAAATCATTGAAATATATTACCTTAGGATATTAGGAGGCTTCAATCTGAATTTTACAAAAAAGTTATTTAAGAAGTATAATTTAAATAATATATTTATATGCAATGACACTAATTCTTTTATAATGTATTGATGGAATATTTTTTTTCTTGTATATTTATGGAAGACCTAGTGTGTTTTAGGCATTGTTTGTGGTTCTGAGGAAATAGAACAAATAAGAAAGGCAATGTTCTTTATCTCAAGAAATTTATATTCCTGTGGGAAGAAAATCTAATTAAAATAAATGAACTTAAAACTTTAGATGGTGATAAGGTCTCTGCAGGAAATGAAAATGGGTAACAATATAGAGAGGGGCCAGAACTGGAAGGAAGAGCCTAGAATGAAATAGAGTTGTCAGGATGGCTTCTCTGAGGAACTATAGCTCAGATCTGATTCCATTTTAAACTCTAAACATTTAACTAGAACTTGATGTGAACTTAAAAACGTTTTGGGGCTTCCCTGGTGGCGCAGTGGTTGAGAGTCCGCCTGCGGAGAGGCCACAACAGTGAGAGGCCCGCGTACCACAAAAAAAAAAAAAAAAAAAAAATTTTGATAAAAGAAAGGCTTAGAAAAAACAAAGTAGACAAATGACAGCTGCAAAACTCGAAGGGAATAAAGGTAATTTAAAAGACACATTTATGTTAAGTAACAGTGAAAGTTTGGGATGTGCTTTTTAAAGCAGACTTCATTGTATTGATAAGCGTCCCCTGGACGTGATTGGGAGCTCTAGTGAGTACGTTATTACAGGAAGATACACTCTGTGCACTTAAAATGATGGAAGGAAGATAAACACCAGTAGTCATTAAAAACCACCTATCAATATCTTTGGCCAGGATGACCCATATTTTCTGTTCAGAACACCTCCACATAGGAAAATAGGATTTGTCATGCTGGATTTGAGCACTGCTCTATTACATGTGAAATGCTGATTCCAGCAAGAGTCAAATAGTTCTTGCATCAGACGCAAGCAAAAATTTCCAAAACAGGTTGTCAGACTTGCTGTGCTTTCAACAGCAGCCGAAAGTCCATCTGGAGCTGCACTTCACTGACTCCCATTTTAGATGGAAGATATTTTATTCGAGAACTTTAAAAGTTGCTAAGAAAGTAGATCTTAAAAGCTGTCATCACAAAAAAAGAATTTTGTAACTATGTATGGTGACAGATGTTAACTAGACTTATTGTGGGGATCATTTCACAATGTATACAATTATTGAATCATTATGCTGTACATATGAAGCTAATATAATGTTATATGTCAATTATACCTCAATAAAAAGACATTTAAACACCTTATTTTATGAGGACCTGTGTACAGGATGAGAGAGCATGTGGACCCAAATGAGCCATGGGTCAAAGATGATAAAACAAAGGAAATTAAAAATGATTTCAAACCAAATGAAAATTAAAACTCCACAGAACACAAGTGATAGGATGTATTGACAGGTGTTTAGAAAAAAATATATAGCACTAAATGCTTTTATATGAAAACAACAGAGTTCTAAAATGACAGATTATGCTTCCACCTTAAGAAGATAGAAAAGTGTAAAATTAAATCCAAAATATGTAGAAGGAAGGAAATAAAGATAAGAGTGAAAGTAAATTACATAGAAAATGATGACAATATAGAAAAATCAATAAAATATAAATGTTCTTTAAAGATTAGTAAAATTTATAAACCTGCAATAGATTTATCATAAAAATATAGGCATAATATCAAGAATGAATGAAGCCACATGGCTATGGGAGCTACAAAAATGGATAATGGGGAAATATTACAAGGATAATTAAGAAATATTATGAGCCACTTTATACCAATAAAATTGACAACTTAAAAGAAATGAACAAATCCTTTGAAAGACACAAATTTCTAAAACTGATCCCAAAAGAAACAGCACATCTGAATACCCCTATATAACTAAAGAAATTGGATTGTAACTGAAATTCCCCTCAAAAGGAAAACCGCAACCCTCACTATTAATTCTATCAAAAATCTAACAAAGTTATAACAATCCTAAAACTCTTTTAGAGAATAGAAAAGGAGAGAACTCCCCAAGCTATTTTTTGAGGTCAGCATTACCCTAATACCAAAACCAGATGAAGACATTAGAAGACAAAGTAATCACAAACCAATATGCCTTATTAATCCTCTTTACTGTTATTATGCCCATTTTACTAAGGAAACTATGGCTTAGAGACCACAGAGCTAGTAAGTGGCAGAGTGGTGGCTAGAACTCAAGCATCCATACTTTTCATTACTAAACACATGCCTACAAGGAATTGCCCACATTTTCTACCAGACGCTGTGATTTCTAGTCCCTGTCAGATTCCAGACCTGACCGCCTGTAAAATTACTACTTCAACAAATATTGGCAAATTGATACACTTTGTAGGATAATTGTTTTGATTGGATATAGGAGTGCTTAGGGTTCCCTAAAAATCCCAGAAGTCTTACCATAAATACATATTTAGTTTCAGTTACAAATTCTAGCATCCCTTATTTTGATTACCAGTTTTTAAAGGCATTGGAAGATTAAGTTTCACATGCAAAAAAGTGCAAGTATTTTAACAATCCTTGGCAAGAATATTAGAAACCAGACTTGGAGAAAAATTTAGAGAGCAACTAGCTTATCCACTCTATTCAATAATCCCCCGAGGCAATTCTGCTCTAACGTTTAAAGCAGGTAGCTTTGTTTCACCACTGTCGATTCTGAAATTTTAATGAGTCACAGTTTTAATCAAAAAGTGAAGGTTATCTGAACTGTTAGCTTTATGCCATGTCTTGAATATGCCAACATGTTTCTTACCACCTGGTCTGTACACATGAACAGTGAAGAAATGACGATCACCTTAAAACTGTCAAGGAAATATAATTCATAACATTTTCCATTCCTGTTACATGATTTGATACTCAGCTCTGTGAATTTGCCAGATTGGTTACAGTTTGCTCCATTTTACAGAAAAATAAACAGACACCCAGAGATATTAAAGGACTTGTTTGTCCAGGATCACATGACCAAGAAGGAGCAAAAGATATGGCAAAACTCAGTCTTTTTAACATTAAAATTCTTATTCAGCAATGTATACTTTTTGTCTCAATTTGATGTAAAAATGTCTCAAGTGTTTCTTTTCCAATAAATAAATTATTCTGGGTATGTTTGCAGAGGGCTCATAATTTACATTTCAAACACTGAACATGAAGTAAGGCATCAACAGAGGAAGGTTATCATGTTAACTGACACTTCCTCAGAATCTATGACAGAGTCAGCATTAACTCTAATATCTAAGCAGTCAATGAAAGGGTAAATTTCTGGTCACTGTTCTTATGTTTAGAAAAAGTCCGGTGTGAGATAATGCTTGCTACATTGCTCCTTCTGACTTTTAAGGTTAAGTATTATGAACCAACTTTTGAATTTGAGTTATGAGTAATAGGTTACATACTTTCTAACTGCCATGAACACTAAAGGTACAGATGTATAATTTTATTGTTTGTAAAGACATCAACATACACTAAGAGTATACATATTGGCAAAGAAGTAACCCTTTTTCTACAAAAGAAGAACTATGAAGTGGAAATATCTCTGCAATATCTAGATGCATGGAGAAAATAGTATTAGTATTTTCTACCTAAAATTAACAGCTTTTACAAAAGTCCTAAAAAAAAATTAGGCTAAGTGAAATAAGCCAGACACAAAAGGACAAATATTGCATAATTCCACTGACATGAAATATCTAGGTAGATTCATACAGACAGAAGTAGATTAGAGGTTGCCAAGGGTTGAGGGGGTGGGTAGGGAATGGGGAGTTATTGCTTATGGTCAACAGAGTTTCTGTTTGGGGTGATGAAGACATTTAAAAAATAGATAATGGTGAGAGTTTAAAACATTGTGAATGTACTTAATGCCAATAAATTGTGTACTGAAAAATGAAAAAAAAAAAGATGTCCTGAATAAATTACAAAACAATCTTCTAAAAGATAACGTAACACAAGTTGGCTAGATGTACTCCATTTTTTGATACCCCACTCAGCGTTTTTTTTGTTTTTTTAATATTCCTGGAAGCAAGCTGGGGAACCTATCTGGTTGCAGCTGAATCTCAGAAATAACCAATCAGGCAAAAGGAGTCTTTCTATGCAAATCTAACCTATTCCAGACACATGAAACATTGATCACTGCTGTAGCATTTAAATGAGTAGTTTAAAAACTATAAAAGTGTATTTAATAACTTGATTTAACCATTCATTATTTAATTATTAAAACAATAATAACCCATTCATTCAAGTAGTAACTATTTTTGAGGATTATTGTATGGAAGGCACTATAAGAGAATCAAAGAAGTATAGGACATTTATCTTAGCCTCAAAAGAGTTTACAAAAGGAGAAGAGACTTGTCAATTTACATCAGTTACCATAACATAAGACAGGATATGATTAGAGGTGACGTACAGCAGAGGGAGGGGCCCCTTGATCAATAGTGAGCAGGGCAGGCTTGCTGAGCGACTTTGACATTGCATGTTTTAGGATAAGCAGATTTCATTAGACAAAAATAGAAGGGAATCCAGAAAACGGCATTTTAAAAAAAGGTTTGCCTGAAAAAGGTGGAATAGCAATAAGGCATTTTTGAAGAATAGACAGCATAATAATTTCCTGGACCATTATTCATAATGTAATAAATATACTATATAATATATAATAAAATCACATAATGATTTGTTAAATGTATGATTTACCTTAAAACATAATGATTTTTTGGCAGATATTACTAATTTAAACTCATGTCCTGACCCAACTTTTTTACAAGCAGGGCATTAAATCTGTACCTGAAAAATGTAATTATAATTTTAATTACAAAGTCTTACTCAAATAGTATGTGGTTCACTACTGATGCTGTGTATATAAGCAGTCAGATGTGTCAAATCACCGTCTTTCTACTACTGTTGCATCCCTGACAGACCTACAAAGTGTCTTCAAACTGTGAAAGCTTCCAATTTCCTCATAAACGTGCTCAAATTAGAAGTATTTCAAAGAAAGCAGCAATTTTATCAAGGATAAATGAATATGAATCAAGATACATTCTATCTTCAAATGCCACAAAACAAATATTTATCTTGATTAAAAAGAATCAAACTCTGCAGTCATTTTTCATGGTGAAGATAAATACTCATATTACATTTTGACATTAAAGGAAAATACAAAATTACTGGGGACCATTATTCGGCATATAAGTGAACATAAGCTAGTTTAGGTCTGAAACCTCTGTGTAATCCCTTGGTACCTCCTGACTTTGATGGGCATTTCTCCCCACCAGAGGCAGAATGCAGCACTGGGTCCCATCCATGCCTGCCCTGGCCCCTCCTTTATCATGACATTTATGAATCTGAGCTTCCGACCTAAGACTCAACATTCTTTTTTTTTTTTTTCTTTTTTAGATTCATGTATATGTATAGCTGAATCACTTTGCTGTACACCTGAAACTAACACAGCATTGTTAATCAACTATATTCCAATATAAAATAAAAAGTTTTAAAAAAAAAGACTCAACGTTCCCTCATTCTACCCTCTCTCCCTTTCTCTACTAGAAGAAAATTATAATGAGGATTATTATACAGGCTTCTCTCTCCTGAGTTACTCATTCCAATTAAAAATGCCTTAGACCTCAAGTTCAACCTTTTGTGTCATATACCCCTTTAGCATTCTGATGGAGTCCGTGAACCCCTTCTCAGAATAATATTTTTAAATGCAGAGTGTTACAAGGAAGCCAGTTATATTGAAATCCTATTATTAAAATAAAAATGTGTTATAATAATGCATGTTTCTTTATTAACTTATTAAATAGCAATATCTGGTGAGATGCCTAATAATGCCATATTTTCAAAGAAATGATGAGTGTAAATGATATTTTTGAAGTACTGCAATAACTTTAATATGCCAGAAAAATACTACATTGCTTCTGATGATAAAGTCACCGATATTGCTAATTCTACTGTGGTTTGTTGCCTATATTCAAAATTAATGAAACTGCTAACTTTGAGTGAGATGTTAGTGAAAGTGAAGATGTAGTTTTGTTCTTCCACCCCAGTTCCTGGATTCCTCTAATCCTTTCTCTTCACCCCAGGTCAACCCTTGCTTTAATGATGTAAAATGAGGCATTTGTGCACTATGACAGTTGAGAAGCAGCAAAGTGTCTTCTGAAGACATGACTTTTATAATCAGTGAGACTCAAATTTCAACCCAGGATATGCCATTTACCAAGTCCCATTACACAGTGAGTAAAGGACTTGTCACCCTGTGGTTGTCCCCTGTCCCCTCCAGTTGAAGCCAACTCCTGGACATGGACAAGAGGTCTACTAGGATTTCTCCAATCTCGTGTAACCTGGCATAGACCACAGCTTCTAGAACTATCTCAGCTGAGTCTAAAGAACATGACCTTCTTTTGTGCTCTGCTCATGTGGTACCTTATTTATCTCTCTCCTTTGGCACTTCTCTCTGTGACTTGTGTACGTATTTAGAGAACAACTTGTCCTTTAAAATGTAAAAGCTGGTTTGTTTGTCACACCACATTCAGTCTAATAACGGAATGTGTAAGAGCTCTGCATAGTTACCCAGGGCATGTTCTCTCACAGTTTCTTCTGCCCAGTCTCTCTTGCTGGTGACCTCCTAGCCCCTTGTGTATCTCAGCCTCTCTCCCTCTTTTCAGTGGAGAGATTGAAAGTGGAGAACTGGTCACTTTTTCACAATCCTCCTCTTTCACCCACCCTCCTAAAAGAGAATATCAACAATGCCCACAGGGCATTTTGTGAGCTGACTCGACGATGCTTTAGGGCAATGGAGGGGCTGACGTCGGCACTTTTCTCCCCCGTCCCACTTTAAGTCCTCTCCTGGCAGCTCTGCTTTCCCAGACCTTAGCAACCTTGGGCTCTGCTACAAAACTCTTTCCCTTTCCTGGTATTGGGCTGAGTAATTGAGCTCTTTACCACCTAATGTGTGCAGAGTTTATTTTTGTAGATCCAAAGACTTTCATGTCTCCTCTAGCAAAGGGACCATCTCTTCCTTTTACGGCAAAGAAGAATCGGCAGAGACATTTCTGTTCCCCTTCCTCCACCAGCCTCTGGGTGGGAAAAAGAGCCCTAGGGAGATTTCTTCTCTCACTGATGCAAATTTTGCCACTCATCTTGGAACAAACGTAGTGAGAGGTAGAGTAAGTTTCGGTTTTAAATAACGGATTGCTCCGTGGCGCTGGCGTGACAGCTATTCGGTGTAGCATTTATCTCTCTCACTGTAGTACCAGCTCCTGGAGGAGAGAGTTAAGGACTTTGCAATACACAAGCTCCTCCTCACTGCATAGCAAGATGCTTTGCACATAGGATTTCTTGTGAGGCGGTGGGAGAGGGATGAACGAACAGATGAATGGATGGATGACGAGAGAGGATATTACAGTATTGCAGATTCTCTGTATGCACTTAAATGTTTCATTAGTGGTATATGTAAGCAGTAGTTTGGATGAGCAGAGTCCAAGTGATTTATAAGCCAGTAATGTGGTCTGTATGAGCTCCTAAGTGAATCACCTCTTAATATTTATATTGAAACGGTAAGTATGTATGGAGAGCTATTAGGAAAAATAATCAAGATGTAAAATCATACTGAACCCTTGTAGTACAAAGGATCTAAATAGAGCTCCCTGCTTTCTGATGAAATATAACAAAGTGATCAAGTTCATGGGATTTAGAGTTAAGCAAAGCCAGGTACAAATCCTGACCTGTCACATACGAGGCATGTAACTTTGCCAAATTCCTTAGCCCCATTTTTTTCACCAGTAAAATAAGTATCATTAAAGAAGAGGATTTGGGGAGAATTAAAAGAGAGATAGTATATATAAAGCCCCTAGGTCACTTAACATAATGTTTGCTATATTAATCAGGAAAACATAATAAGCTACTTATAATAATTGCCATGACTATTACTATTAAAAGGAAGTAATAATAACTAGACCACATGATGCTGAGGAATGTCCTGCGTACCAATCTAAGATTTTCTTTAGCTTCAGCTCACAAAATTTGTTAATCCTCTGGTACTCTTTGAAGTCAAATGGAATGTTTTAATTGTCCCTTGTTAAAATTATCTTCAGCTGTGTTCAGGAGGCACAAACCAAGCCAGAGGAGATCTCTGTAGTTCAATGAGATCAAAAGAAACAAAAAAAATTCCATTATGTTATTAGCGAACAGAGTTGTCAGATCAGCCCTAATGTAATCCAATCCATGGCACACTTACACATACTTTATTCTAAATTGTGAAGGGGAGCTGATTGTACAGTTCATTAGAGCTTTTTTGCCTACCATTGGGAACATGTATAGACAAATTATTTCAGTGATTCCTTTAACTGTCTCAAAATGATATCAGAAAAATGTGGGAACTTTCTCATACTGTTCTATGAAAAATGATTTCATTCGGTCAGTGGGCTGTGCTTTGATAACAGGCTGTTCAAAACATCACTGGCTTTCAACACTGCTGTGTGATTTTCACTGGGAATCAGCCATCTTTTTCTCTTCCAGTGTTTGTGATTGCCAGAGCTGTGGTGACTAGTATTTATGGGCCTGATTGAGGTTTCTCTGGGCTTCAGGGTGCTAACTCCCTCCACTTTGTCCCTTTGTGCAAAGGTCTTATCAACAACTGTGTGGACCCTTTTAGCTCCATATAAATCCTGAGTCCTGTGAGAAACAGAACTTCATCAAAGTGCAAATTGGATCCCATGCTGTTCTGTCTCCTCACATTTATGGGTAATCAATGTCCATGTAGTCGTGTTCTCTAATGCATGGTGTCTGCCCCATTACATAAAATGGAGAATATTTTGTATGAATGTTAATAGCATTTATTAAACTATTTCTGGTTTCACAAAGCTAGAAAGGCAATTTTTAAACACAGAAAAAGAAAAATTTATCATCGCCAATACATACAGTTCCTTTCCTACCAGGAACATAAAAAGCCTCTATTCCTAAATAAATATAGTCTTAGGTGTAACCATCCCCAGGAAATCTCTGTACCAAAGTGTAGAAGAGATGGAATAAAGGAAAGAAGCTGTATTTGGCAATCTGCATATCTTCTTTGGAGAAATGTTCATTGCAGCTCCATTTATAATAGCCAGGACATGGAAGCAACCTAAGTGTCCATCGACAGATGAATGGATAAAGAAGATGTGGCACATATATACAATGGAATATTACTCAGCCATAAAAAGAAACGAAATTGAGTTATTTGTAGTGAGATGGATGGACGTAGAGTCTGTCATACAGAGTGAAGTAAGTCAGAAA